>NC_045435.1:189832087-189869382 GCF_002776525.5 Piliocolobus tephrosceles | reverse complement strand
GCTGGCCGGGCCGCGCGCCGGGAGGAGTCGCCGCCGCCGCCGCCGGGTGCCACGTGGCGGGCGCCGGGCCGGGAGCGCCAGGGCTCTGGCGGCGGCCTCCCTGGGGGATTTGCCGAGCCGGGCGGGCGGCGCGCACTGCCTGGGCCGGCCGGCCGCCTCCTCCGCCTGCCTCCCGCCTTCCCGGGTCGCCGGCCCCCGTGCCCCAGCGCCCCCTCCGCCCTTCTCGCCGCCTGGGAGCTCGGCTCGCGGCTCCGGGCAGCCCGGGAGCCCAGCGTCTTGTTTGATGTGGCCTCCCGCCCCCTCAGCCCTTCCCGCGTCCCGGAGGCCTGAAGCATGGTTCTCAGACACTTCATTCCTTCCTGCCTCCCAGCTCCCTACTGAGATAATGTTGTCAATGGTTTCGCCGGATTTGTCCCGGATGAGTCAGTGGTTCCTGACTCTGGGTGACCCTTGGGCAAGCCGCCTTCTTTCTTTCATTGTGGAACACACGCGCAGTGTCAGACACTGTGTTAAACCCTGGGATTTCCACGATGAGAGATACAGTGGCAGCCTGCAAGAAGGTGACAGTAAAGTGCAGGGGCAGACAGATGCTGATTTTCTGATTGATGACTGAGCATTCCTTTATCTTTCCTTTATTTTCTGAGTTAGGTGGTGGCCTGAGAGGTCAGGAGGACGGAAACAAAATATGAAACCACACTTGTATGGATAACAGTATTGCTGGTCTACCTGGGTTTACAGCAGTGAGTAAGACCGTTATTGCCCTCTGGAAGCCAGCACTCTAGAGATACATATGAACGTGTACAGCTGACATCTACGGATGTCCCAGTAAATTCCTCTGGGGGGTCCTAGGTTCAAGAGAGACATATGTCTGGATAGAGGTAAAATGCTATGGAGTTTCAGGAGAATTAAATTACTTTTAAGTTGGGGTACTTTGGAAAATTTCCTGGAGGGATTGGCCTGTGTACCTTGAAAAATAAGTAGGACTGGGGCATTGGGAATGTGCGGAGTCGTGGGCTGGAGAGGATGCAGGTACCCATGGCATTAAAGGCCAAGACCCTGGAACTTGAAGACTTTATTCAGAGAACATGGTCTGGAGCCTAGGAAATGTGAAGGACTAGAAGAGGCAGCTTGAGGCCATGTCACAGGCTCCTTAAACATCTTGCTAAAGGACTTTGGACCTTATCTTTAGACAATGGAGAGCCATGAAACATTCTTGAGCAAAGAAGAGGCATCAGGGTTTCCCTTTAGAAAGCTGGCTCTGGCAAAAGTGGGAGAGCAGATTGCAGGGTTTGGAGGCAGAAAGGGCAGTTATGCAGTTCAAGCTAGTGAAGAAGGTTCCTAGGAGGCAGGTGCAGACTGACTCCCAGAGGCATCTGTCTACATCAGCTCCTCTGGACGTTGACCGCACACTCTTGGGACCTGAGTTCAACTCAAACCTGCCTACCCTTTAATGCAGTGTTCCCACCTCCCGACCAGGAACTCAGGAACTCAGATTTAGTTCCTGAGTCTTAACTAAGGAATCGTGGCTCTGACCGTATGAACCTAAGCCTCATTTCCACCTTCCAGGGCAGTCCTCCAGTCTGCAGCCAAACATTTACCTCATTGCAGGCTTGGTTTACTCACTGCTGCCCCTTGGGCTACTCTGAGATTTTTTTTTTTTTTTTTTTTTAATGTTTTCTTACGTTGCAGAGTGAGCTGTGCCCTGTCATGTTCTGAAGAAATGGTGAACAATGCCTCCTTTGTTGACCTGCAACCTGGGGCCAATGGGGAAGGAATTTTCTTATTTTAAACAGATGGAAAAGTGGTGATGACAGAAAATTGTCTGTTGCTTTTGGAAGACGTAGGGTTTTCCTGTGTGGTTAAAATCCTCTCGGTGAAAGGTGGTGAGCCTGTGAAGTTACCCTCCTTTCTGCCATGGCCCCAATAAGCTTTGCAAGCTTCTTAAAATGCTTCTACTGAGTGTCTGACTTTTTAAAAACTTCCCAAATACACTGACCCAGATTCTTCCGGGGAACTAAACCCTTCCCAGGGAAGCATGTTAACCCTTCCCAGGTTCCCCCCAAATCTTTCAGAACCAGTGCCTGCTCTGCTAAGCTCTGCCATGACATTGACTGCCGTCTGCTGGTTGGCCTTCATTAACTATTGGGGTGTGCCACCCCCTGCCCATTCTAAGAGACTTTTTCATCTGATTCTGTTCCCCACCCTGTTTGGCGCCCTGAAAGTACATGGGGAATGGAATATGGTCAAGTTAGGGTCTCACTGCAGTGCCTAAAGCAGCCTCGTGGGTCAAATAGTTAATCAGCTCATTTATTGCCACTTTGGGAGTGCTTGGACTGGTAGAATGCGCAAGTAACTCACACACACGTTTTTCGATAGGGGGACAGAGGCTCAAGTAACAAAAAAAATTAACTATGTATTTATGTCTGGACCAAAAATAAATAAGTAAATAGAAATAAATTCCAGGAACTCTCTGGCTTTCCACTCTTAACCATTCAAGAAGAGTTTCTTGCATGTGGGCTCTTAGATGACTTTTCAGTTTCTAGGGAACTGAAAAGTTATCCTAGGCAGTGAAAATAGGACCCAACTTTGTCCTCTCCCCACCCCTTCTCAAATGGGACAGTAAGCTCCTCAACTCAGGAAGAAGCATCTGGATTTGGAAGAATGCTCTTAGATAGATAGAAACAGCCTTTATTTTTCAGTCATCCTTTTCCTCCGACTCCCAAAGCAAAGAGAAACTGGAGCCCAGTTCGTCAGAGGAGATCACTTCTTTGATCCCACTGTGATACCAGCATCGTTCTGAATCGTTCTCACCGTGTCGTGCAATAAATACAACCAGGGGCTCCCGTGCTTCTCTCCACCCACACTTGTCTCCCCAGCCCTGCCCCTGGAAGGGTGATTTCTCTGTCTTACTGCATCACCTGTTTGCTTTCAAACCATAAAACAAATAACTGCATCTCTAGTGAAACTCCCCTTTGTCCCCTGGTATCAGAGTGGTTTGTGGGTTTGGTTTAAAGCTACAGAAAGGAGAGAGCAAGAGAAGAAGAAAAAAGGTATTTTGCCTGAGGATTTGAAGCTTTTTTTTCCCCTTTTCCTCCGCATGACTGACTTTCTCACACTCAGATTCACTCCAGCCTGCCAGAGACGTGGTAGCTGCCTTGCCAAGAGCTATCCTGGGAGGGCTATTGAAAGAGCTTTGAGTAAGTACACACAGGGCGGATTTTCTCCTCCCCTCGGTACCTGCTCCGCACCTGTACAGGGAGCAGTCCCACACATATCACCTGATCACAGCCCTTTCAGGGACCGTGAGAAAAATAAAGCCCAGGGTAGAAAGACATGTTTGTTGTCTCTCCAGGGCTGCAGCCAGCTTCCAGCAGTCCAAGTGCCCAGAAACAGCACATTCCAGGCTGGTTGTGCACGCATGTTTGCTGGGGCGCGTGCCAGATGGGGGTGCTGGGGAGGGGGGGCAAGTAGAGGTCACCTTTGTAATGACCACCTTGCTGCCCCGGTTCTCTGGCATGTGCTGGCTGGTAGCTTGAGAACCCTCTGCTAGAATCAGTATCATAGTCTTTCTAGCTAGCAGTCTGTATATGCTGTTCACAGAATTCATAACCAGGATTTTTTTTTTTTTTTTTTTTACCTGTAAAGCCCCTGAAATGGAATTTCAGCGTGTGTCTATATGTGCATATTTAACAGGAGCTTAACAGATACTTTTCAAATGCATAAACTGATGCATCACTTTTTTTTCCCTGAGAAGAGGGTCCACAGCTTTCAGCAGAATTGCAAAGCTCTTTGCAATCAAAAAAGGATAAGGAAAGCTGATCAGGGAATCTCTGCTTACTAGTGGGTACTCTAAGCCCCAGGGAGAGAAGGGACTTGCTCAGCTGCCCACAGCAACATAAGGCCGGGGGTGTGTGGGGGTGTAGGGTAGGCAGAAGGCAGCTGGGAGCTCTTTTTGCCACACCACACTGCTGTGGTCCTTGGGTAATTTTAGATTGGGTTTATAGAGTTGTGATCACCAAAGCCTGCATTTAAAATAGACAATAAAGACACTTTGAATTTCTACAACTTTTTACTCCCGAATTCTGAGGCACTTGAGCAGCTCTGCATCCAGTTTTTGGATGTAGAAAGGGATAGGTGAGAAAGCAAAGTGTCTGCTGAGAAAAGAGGAGTCGGGAGTGCTTGCAGCAGGGGCCCTGCTTTCCATGCAGAGGCATTAGAAACAACTGCAACCGCATTCCATCTTTGATAAAAATAAGTTGCTACTTCTGAACAAAACGCCTGGTTGATTCCTGGCCAAGCTAGGACCTTGCACTGCAAACTGGAGATGGGGGTGGAAAGCAGAAGCTTTCAACATGGGCTAATGGCAGCCTGTGATACTCCCCCCACCCTCCAACACTCACTTGGAGCCAGTGAAACCAAGGGAATGTGCACTTTTCTAATGGGCTCTGAAAGAGGATGGTTGCCAAGAAAGCCTTTCCCAGTAGGGTGGGGGTGGGGCATCCTGGAATGGCTTAACTCACATGTTTGGCCCAGCCACAGCAGCGGTGGTGGGAAGGCTCTCAATGTCCCTGCTAACCTCCTAACCTCTGAGCAGAGCTTCAGTGAGGCGAAGCTGCAAGGCCGGGGTGAAGGAGGGTATCCCTGAGGGATCACAGGGATGCTAACTTGTACCCTTGTGCCTGAAAGGGTCAGAGCCATGCTGGGGCTGGGGCTGGGGCATGTGGGGGCAGGCCCAGGGACCTCAAGAAGCCTCTGGAATGTGGGGTGAAACCCATCCCCTTTAAACTCAGGGCATGCATTTGTTTGCCTTGCTGATAAGCTGTTCAAATGGTAATGTCAGACCAAATTTCTCCAAAAATCAAAAACAGAAAAACTTAGCTATCCAGAAAAACCATTTGGTAAAACTCAGGACCTGAAAGTGATTTGGGATGAATCAACGCATTTTCTTTTTTCTTTTTTTGGAACGGAGTCTCACTCTGTCGCCCAGGCTGGAATGCAATGGTGCAATCTCGGCTCACTGCAACCTCTGCTTCCTGGATTCAAGCGATTCTCTCACCTCTGTCTCCCAAGTAGCTGGGACTACAGGCGCGCGCCACCACACCTGGCTAATTTTTGTGATTTTAGTAGAAATGGGGTTTCATCATATTGGCCAGGCTTGTCTTGAACTCCTGACCTGAAGTGATCCGCCCACCTTGGCCTCCCAAAGTGCTGGAATTACAGGCATGAGCCACTGCACCTGGCCATACAACATACATATGTGTGTGTGTGTGTATATATATATACACACATATATATACACACACACACACACACACAATTTTTTTTTTTTTAGATGGAGTTTCGCTCTTGTTGCCCAGGCTGGAGTACAATGGCACAATCTTGGCTCATTGCAACCTCTGCCTCCTGGTTTCAAGTGATTCTTCTGCCTCAGCTTCCCAAGTAGCTGGGATTACAGGCATGTGCCACCATGCCTGGCTAATTTTGTATTTTTAGTAGAGACGGGGTTTCTCCATGTTGGTCAGGTTGGTCTGGAACTCCCAACTTCAGGTAATCTGCCTGCCTTGACCTCCCAAAGTCCTGGAATTACAGGCGTGAGCCACCGCACCCGGCCACAACATATTTTTAGTTACAATCATCATCATCAGCATTCTTGCATTATCTCATAGATTATAGAAAGATGGAAGCTGGAAGAGACAGCAGAAGGGACCTAAGAGGTCACCGAGTCAGCCCACTCCTTTAATGGATAAGGAAACAGCCCAGGAAGAAGCGACTTGTACAGGGTCAGGCAGCCTCCCAGAGGGGAAATAGCAAAAACCAGAACTGCCTGCCAGTCTAGAAACTCTCTTTACTATATCCCTCTATAGGAGAAAAACATTTTCAAATATCATCTACAGCAAGTGACTAACATTACCACCAAACGTGAATTTTACAGCTAAGACCCTGAGCTATCTGCTGGTGAGTGATTTTGGTAGGGTCACAGAGCATAGTCCCAGGTTTGCTGTGCTGTGATTCTCCTTTCTCAGATTTGCTCATCACCCTATATTCTCTGAAAAAGAAGGGATCTTAATTTCTCAGCTCCAGGACATAGGAAGCCTTTTGCAGGGTCTGTCCAGGATAGGCAGGCTGCCTCTCAGTCAACCAAACCAAGCCCAGCCACATGTCCTCTCTTCTTATAATTGCCAGTGTGTTCCCCTGATTTGCGCTCTGAAAGGAGGATTAGAAGAGGCAATAATTCTAGCTCTGGAATCAATGCCCCAGTGGTGCTAAGCTTTTATCTCAGGACCAGAGAAGACATGATGGTAGGAATACAGCGAAGGGCCTGGAACACTAAGACACTGCTGCTGGCCGGCTTCACATTTAGGAGAGAGAGAAGTGAGAAAAATAATGGATCTTCCAAGTGGTTGAGAGATGATGTTTGCAAATGAAATATGTATTTTCCTTTTAGATGTCAGGCATAGAGACGAAGAGAAGATGGTCCGGGCAGCTGCCACAGCTAAGCTCAAGATGGTAGGGCTGGGCACGGTGGCTCACACCTGTAATCCCGGCACTTTGGGAGGCTGAGGCGGGTGGATCACTTAAGGCCAGGAGTTTGAGACCAGCCTGGCCAACATGGCAAAACCCCGTCTCTACCAAAAATACAAAAAATTAGCTGGGCGTGGTGACGCGTGCCTGTAGTCCTCACTACTCAGAGTCTGAGGCATGAGAATCACTTGAACCCAGGAGGCAGAGATTGCAGTGAGCTGAGATTGCACCACTGCACTCCAGTCTGGACAACATACTGAGACTGTGTCTCAAAAAAAAAAAAAAAAAAAAAAAAAGAAAGAAAGACTGATGGGGTCTAGCATGACTGGGACCTTCTGGTCTCTTCCACAGAGTGGGAGGTACCTAAGGTACGTGTCATCCACAAGGTATTACTTGACAGTTAACGAGGCACTTTCGAGTCCACTCTAGCATTTTGTCCTCATACATAGCCATTTGTTCTAGACTGTCTAGGCTGGAAGGGCTTTGTTGGGCATCCCAGGCGGGGAGAGACTGGACTTCTGTGGTCAATGCAGGAGACGTTTGGCTGGACTGTGGGCTGTTGGGGACTCCGGATATGGGATAGACAGGCGTTCTGGAAAATAGTACCTCTAGAGAGAAAGGGTAGAGAAAGGAGCTTACAGGCCAGGAGAGTGCTGACTTCTCTTTCTTAGGGAAAGCCATGGGTAAGAATCAGATTTCCAGAAACTGGAACAGAGAGGACAAAAGAGATGTCTGTCAAGCTGGTAAAGAATGTCAGTAATCCAGAGGACAGGCACATCTTGTGCGAAGAGGAAGTGAGGGAAGGTCCTGTTCTTGTGGGGGAAAATCAGAAGGGAGAGACATGAGGGGAAGGATCTCACTTAGCAAAAAGATGACTGAGCAGATTCTTGAAATGACACACAGAGGTAGGGTCCTAGGCTTCCCTGAACTGAGGGTAGAGCTGCCTGGTTCAGCATTTAGTGCAGAAAGCCTTTCTGGGAAGATCTCAGAAAAGAAGACCAGGTTTGAGAATGAGGGCCCTTGTAGAATTCTGGAAGCTGCATCACTTTGTACTGGTTAGTTGTTCGTTCCACGCTGTTTATGCTGCCAGAGGTGTAACATAAAATCCTGTAGGCTTCCGTGGTGTGTATATGTGGCACATTTTCTTTATTCAGTCTATCACTGATGGGCATTGGGTTGGTTCCGATTCTTTGCTATTGTGAATAGTGCTGCAATAAATATACGTGTGCTGAGATCATGTCCTTTGCAGAGACATGGATGAAGCTGGAAGTCATCATTCTCAGCAAACTAACACAGGAACAGAAAACCAAACACCGCATGTTCTCACTCATAAATGAGAGTTGAACAATGAGAACACATGGACACAGGGAGGGGAACCACACACACTAGGGCCTGTCAGAGGGTGGGGGGCAAGGGGAGGGAGAGCAATAGGACAAATACCTAATACATGCAAGGCTTAAAACCTAGATGATGGGTTGATGGGTGCAGCAAACCACCATGGTACATGTATACCTATGTAACAAACCTGCACGTTCTGCACATGTATCCCAGAACTTAAAGTAAAAAAATACATGTTTTTATATATCTATCTATATGTATGTATGTGTGTATATATATACACTTTTTATGTGTATGTGTATATATGCACATTATATATATATACACATATATACACGTTTGTGTGTGTATGTGTGTATGTATATATATGCATATATAATCTCATAGGCTGGAAAAGGTTGTGGGGTTGTTTGGAAATGAAGACCAGGACTGGGGACTTACGGGGACCATACCCTGCTACTCAGTTTAGGGGTGATGGTTTGGGGCAGGAGGTCAGGGGACAGTGGCTCAGAAAAAAGGGTGAGGCAGTACGCTGAATCCTTGGAGCTTCCGAGAAAGGACCGAGCATGAATCTCCATAGTTCCTCAACCACCGTGGGCCACTGTCTACATGACAGAGCTCGTTTTTGGATTCCCTCAGCCCCACTCGGTGTACTGACATTATGCTTAGTAGGGAAAGGGTGTCTGTCCTTTTGCGGGCTTGGACCTCCACAGACAGCGTTGGTTGAAATCTGAGCGGACTCAGGGAGAGTGGGTTATCTTGCAGCATGCTGGTGTGTGCCAGGCTCACCTGACCTGATGGGAGGTCTCCTGATAAAGTCCAAGCACGTTGCTGGCTCCTGGAGGAGGTTGCCACGCTGTGCATGTATCATACGTGTATCCAGCTGTGACCTTTATCTCCATAGGCTCTCACCGTCACGGAGGCACCCCAGTACTCAAGTTCAAGAATTCGATTTCCTTGTTATGGGTGGCTATTCATCTCCTCCCCCGCCCTCAAAGCCCTGGCACCTGGGGCAGACCTAGACTCGGCATCTAGAACCACCTGTCACCTGGATGGAGGGGTAGAGTCTCAGCTCATTTTCTTTGTATTGAGTGAACCTGCACTGATGACAGACAGTATATCAGGGGCTAAGACCATCTAATTTCTAATTGTCTGTTTAACTTAATTCCACTCAAATATTCTTGAGCACCTACTACATGCAAGGCAAAATTACATACCTCTTTTCACAGTTACTTCCATCCCCGCCTGCTATTCAAGCGCTATTAATCTGTGCAGAGTGTGACACCCCAGGCTTATATTATAAAAATTTCCCAGCTAGGCACAGTGGCTCACGCCTGTAATCCCAGCACTTTGGAAGGCCTAGGTGGCTGGATCACTTGAGCCCAGGATTTCAAGACCAGCCTAGGCAACATGACGAAATCCTATCTCCACAGAAAAATACAAAAATTAGCTGGGCATGATGGTACGTGCCTGTAGTCTCAGCTACTTGAGGGGCTGAGGTGGGAGGATCACTTCAACCCGGGAGGCGAAAGCTGCAGTAAGCTGAGATTGTGCCACTGCACTCCAGCCTAGACGACAGAGCTAGACCTTGTCTAAAAAATAGAAGATTCTCCTTACCTCCCACATCCTTTGCCTTTCTGATAAAGAAGCTACGAAACACCTTGTGGTATTAGGTAGGATACTTTCCACAGAACAGTCACTCTCAAATATTTGGAGAATAGATTCGTAAATGAACTTAGACTTAAGAACAGGTTTTATTGGATTCAGGGAACCCTCAGATGGTGAGCATATTCTTCTAAATTCTTTTTGGCTGCAGAATCAAAGGGGGTGGGTTTACTTTGACTACTCCTGGTGACCACCTCTGGGTAGCCGGGATACCTCTGCAGACAGCTCCATTCTGTGCAGTCAGGTGAATTTAGAGGAGTCTGTGGCTGTCCATGTTTTCCCAGGCCTATCTTTATTGATGGTTATTAAAGACACACCACCACATGGCAATATGCAAGTACAAAGCAATTCCCAGGGTAAGGTACGTGGGAAGAGGCAAGATACTGAGCTCCCAAACAATTCTACTGTAATCGCAGTTTGCCATATCTATGTATAGTTAATAAGTAAGATTTAAGCAGGCAGGTTCCACTGCTGGGAAGCAGATGGAAAGGGAAAAAAGGCCATGAGGCAGATCACTGGTCCTTCTGGAAGACTGGAAAAGAAAGTGTGGAGGGCAGCTGGGACAGGTGAGCCCAGTGGGCAGTTACCAGAGTAGTACACAAGCCCAGCCAAAGGTCCTGAGGCAGGGCCATTACTCACCTCTTTTCCCACCTCACACCTCTTTTCATATGAGCTCCCCGTGGAACATTCTGTATAACTAAGAAATAAATAGCAATTGTGCCCAGACACCCTGGGTTAAATAAGTGTAAACACAGCACACAAAAACACCTGTTTTGACAGAGCACCCCAACACACCTGTTGTTTTACGATGCTGAGTGATATCGGTAAAGGGGGCTATAAAGCGGAGGCTAAATGCCCTTCAAGATTTAAATAGTGAATTGCTTTGTGAACTTCAAGTGTTTTACAGCTGAGATTTGACTGGCCTGCTGATTATTTCGGTTAGGAATGCTGAACATATATCTACATAGATATTCAGGAGAAACTGGATAGCAGGGTGGCGAAAAGGCCAGCTCTGGAGCCAGACTGCCTGGGTTTGTGTTCCACTTACTTGCGTTCTAGCTGCGTGACATAACAATTCTGTACCTTGATTTACCTGTCTGTTCAATGGGGAGATAGTCATTGTACCTACTTTATAAGAGTGTTATAAGGACCCATATATGTAATGTGCTTACTACAGTGCCTGACATTTTGTAAATATAATATAAGTTCTCAGCTACCTTTATTATTACTGTATAGTAAACGTCTCTGATATGTAAGATGATACCCTTGTTCATCTCATGAAAATTCACAAGGTGCTAATGTTTTCAAAGAAATGGATGGCAACCACCCTGGTAAACTGGTTCATGAGTATACTGGCAAACCAAAAGCTTCAGCCAATTTCTTATGAATCACAGGTTCTAGGGCTGGGAGAGACCTTAAAAAATGATCTGACTTCTTCTTTTTCAGGGAAAAGGGTCCTCACTACCCAAGCACTGTGATTTTGGCTTTGTGTGCAGGCAGATGCAGAGCTTGTTGTGGTCCTGCCTTGAATAATTGAAACGAGCCTCAGGTTCACAGAAGGAAGAGATCTGAATGGAGGCAAAAGCATCCGGTGTCAATATGGGCCTGGCATGCAGGATGTGCGGGTGGTCCTCCCTCCCTCACAGGGATAGGAGGGCGTGGGAAGGGCTGCAGAGGGAGGGCAAATCAAAAGCATAAATGTGGGCAGACCCTCCTTGGACCCCCATCTCACTTGTAGGAGATAAGATTGATGGGGAAGACGAACACCCAAGACCCTCCCTGCTCCAGTTCTGTGGAGGTGACTGTATCATTTAGGGTTCAAACTGGAACACTTTTGAGAGTGGAAGATAATGCTAGTAACACTGATGTTGGGACAACTGACATAAGCTGGGATACGTGACCGTCCCAGTTCTGCGGGCCTCCGACTGCACGTGCGAGATTCACGTGTCCATTCCGTCGTGGTATCAGCAGAGGTACTTCCTGAGGGACAGGGAGAAGAAAGATTATTAAAAAATCATTCATGTTTTAGCGCCTCCATATCTGTGAGGGGTGATACCATTGATCTACCATCCATAGAGGGAGGAAGCCCGTTTTTGAGCCTAGAGGACCTCTTTTAGTGTGTATAGGGGAGAAGGAGAGGGAGGTCCTGTGACGGCTGTGCTTACAGTGTATTTGGCATGACTTGGTTTCTTCTTCTTCGATAGAGCAGGTGTGCTCTGGACTTGCCTACCTGTCAGTTTGCACCCAGGTGTGGCTACGGCGTAGAAATTCTACAATGGACTCTTGCTTCTACCGACCATGGTTGAGAATGTTCATTTTTCGAGGATGTGAGCTTATGGAAAAAGTAACTGCTACAGTTTGAAGTCCAGGCCATAGTTTAATGGCCGAAGGAAGTCTCCCAAACAAAGGAGAACTTTCCCACGTGAAATATTTGCCCTTTTTAGCCTTGAATTTAACTAAGTTTTTAATAGTTAAAAAAAATACTTTTTTTCTGAATAGTTCAAAGTCAAGGTTTGTACTTTGTTAATTTCCTTCAAACAAACAAACAAGAAAAGAAAAGAAAAATGGCTCCCTTTCCTGAGTGCTCATATATGTGCTATTTAATGATTAATAATACCTTGTAGGTTATTGTTTGATGTGGCCTCTATTGGTTTGAACAGGAGAATACTGATTCACTCTTAAGGCATTTATGAATCACAGGTGTTTACCCTGAGACAATAAACGAAAGGGAGAGATAAAAATAATACCCAAATATGCAGAGTTCTTTGAGTAAAACCTGGAGATAACGTGGGACCTCAGTCTTTGATATCCTGAGTGGGGACCACTGCTTTCTCTCACAGAATAAAGACTGTGTAGAATGACCAAGACGGACTTTTCAGTTTTGTAGATTTTTCCTTTCACTTGTTGGTAGATTTGAGGCAGTTTTTCATCCCGGTTTCCGTATCGTGTACATTGGTTTTCCGTCTCCCTGGTTTTGACATTCATTTGCAAGGAAGGGCCTTTCCAGGTCTGCAAAGGGCACCCTTCCCTAGAGTTTCACTATTTTCCCCTTACTCCAGAGGAGGCTCCAGCAGTAACCCGGATGAGAAGAGAAAGGCTGGCCTCTGAGGGGCTGGTGGGGCTGGAGAGCAGGAGGGATTCAAGAGATTAAGAGACCCGACAAGTCTTGGTGACTGGATTGGGCCATGATGGAGAAAGGGGGGTCCAAAGACGACACTGAGTGAGTGGGTTGTGGTGGCTCGTGCTTGTGGTCCCAGCACTTTGGGAGGCCAAGGTGGGAGGATAGCTTGAGCCTAGGAGTTTGAGAGCAGCCTGCAGCCTGGACAACATAGGGAGACTCCATCTCTGCAAAAAAACAAAAACAAAAAAGAATTAGCAGGGTATGGTGGTGCCCAGCCGTGGTCTCAGCTACTCGGGAGGCTGAGGTGGGAGGATCACTTGTTCGTAGGAGGTCAAGGCTGCAGTGAGCTGTGATTGTGCCACTGCACTCCAGCCTGGGCAACAGAGTGAGACCTTTAAAAAAAAAAAACATCAGGTTTGTTACTTGAGCAACTAACTGGCAGACCCTTCTCCCAAATTCCACATTTAATAATGATATCTCTAGACTGATTTTCCCTCCTCTCTGCTGAGAAGTATAAAGTTCTGTGAAAGAAGACTGACAAATTTGCAGTTACCTCTGATGATTCTTTTTCAAAATGTTTTACTTTGAGATAATTTTAGATCTACAGAGAAGTTGCAAAAATAGTACAGTGAACTCTCTTTTACCCTCTACCCCACTTCCCCTATGTTAGTCTTACACAACCATGGAATAGTCATCAAAATTAAGAAAATAATCTTGCTACAATACTAAAAAAGGCAGACTCGATTTGGATTTTACCATTTTTTCCATCTGGGATTCCACAGTGCATGTCGAGGTCACATGACCTTACTCTCCTGCACTTGGTGATGGCTTAGGGGACTAGTTAGTGATTTTGTAGCCTGCTCCTGCTTTTGTGTGTGTTTGGTGTCTTCTCAGGATTGTGTCGAGGAGCTGCTTTATTGGAAAGACATCACAGAGAGAACGTGCCCTTCCCAGGCGTGGCAGGGGTTCCATGATGCCACTTTAGCTCACGGCCGATGTTAACCGTGATCACTCGGTTGAAGTGGTTTCTGCAAGGATGATTCGCTGTAAAGTTACAAGTTTCCCTTTGTATTTCCTAAATATTTTTTGTAGGGGGTGGAGGGGAGTACTTCAATACTATGCAAATGGTCTATTTCTGCTTACACTTCTGTCCACTAAATTTAGAATCCATCAAAGGATCTTGCCTGTAGCAACTGTTATTGTGGTGATCTAATGGGGATTTTTTCACATTTCCCTCGTTCCTTCAACATTTATTAATGGGAACTCTTCCGAAGCAAGAGTTTGCCTGACATTACACTCTGACGAAGCAGAAATAAAAAACACACTCGTATGCTTTTGGAGCCTGCATTTTAGATGAGATAGATAAGCACAATAAATAAATGGGTTGGATGCTATTTTACAAGGTGATTGGTACTATAGAGGGAGATTAAAAGGGGAAAGGGGAAAGGGAGTGCCGGGAGGGTGCACGTTTAAATTGCATGCTCAGGAAAGGCCTTAGAGAGATGCCTTTGACTTTGAGCTTGCTGGGGGAAGCTTTCTAGAGTGAGGGAACAGCAGGCGCAGAGGCTCTGAGGCAGGACCACCTGCTCTAGGAACAGCTAGAGCCAGAGTGACTGGAGCAAAGTGAGCAAGGCAAAGAGGAGGGAGATGGAGCTGAGAGTGAGAGCGATTGGGGCCTGATGGTGCAGGCTGGTGGGAAGGAGCATTCGAAAGATCTAGCTATTGCTCTCGGGGAGGCAGGAGCCATTGCAAAGTTTTGAGCAAAGCGGTTACATGACATGCTCCTTATTTATTTATTTATTCTTTTATTTATGAGGCGGAGTCTTGCTCTGTTGCCCAGGCTGGAGTGCAGTGGCGCAACCTCCACTCAACCTCACTGCAACCTCCACTTCCCTGGTTCAAGCGATTCTCCTGCCTCAGCCTCCTGAGTAGCTGGGACTACAGGTGTGTGCCACCACGCCTGATTACTTTTTTGTATTTTAGTAGAGATGGAGTTTCATCGTGTTAGCCAGAATGGTCTTGATTTCCTGACCTCGTGATCTGCCCATCTCAGTCTCCCAAAGTGCTGGGATTACAGGTGTGAGCCACTGCGCCCGGCTGACATGCTTCATCTTTGTAAAGGATCACTTTGGCCGCTCTGCGTAGGCAAGGATGGGGTAAACTGCAACCTTAATCCAGGTAAGAAGTGAAGGTGGCTTGGAATAGAATGGTAGGAAAGAGGTAGTTGGATTTTGGACGTACTGTGAGGGTTGAACACAGCAGGTGCAGAGGCAAGTTTGGGTGGCACTCGCTGGCCACATGGAGTGTAAACTCTGTGACTCCCCCGTGGGAGCCTTCTATAATCTGGGTCCACTTTTGTTGTCTCTATGCTGCACCTCATACTTGTCTCTGTCCCAGGACCAACCTTCTAAGGCCAAGCCACCACCGACATTTGCTCATACAGTCTCCTAGCCCTCAGTGGCCTCAGCCAATCAAGATCCTTCCTGCCCTTCCAGGCAACCACCACCCCAGCCCCCACCAGCTCTCTGAACACCAGCCGTCTAGGTCATGGACGGCAGCTAGGCTCTGCTTCACGTGTGCAGCCCCTGGAGGGAGGTACAACCTCAAACTCCCCTGCAGCCTCAGAGGCCCTTAAACACAAGAGCCAGCACTGAGTGCATCCCGGGCTCAGTGGTTGGCTTGTTGGTATATGACATATGGTAAGAATGAGACACTGTATTATGTTTCCTCTTACTCATGCAAGTACATGTTGCATCGTACTCCACATGGATTCTTGTTTTGTTTTTTGTTTTTTTGTTTTATTTTTTTTGAGACAGGGTCTCACTCTGTCATCCATGCTGGAGTGCGGTGGTGCCATTTTGGCTCACTGCAACCTCCACCTCCCGGATTCAAGTGATTCTCCTGCCTTAGCCTCCTGAGCAGCTGGGACTATAGGTGCATGCCACCTCGCTGGCTAATTTTTGTCTTTTTAGTACAGGTGGGGTTGCACCATGTTGGCCAGGCTGGCCTTGAATGCCTGACCTCAAGTGATCCGCCCGCCTCCACCTCCCAAAGTGCAGGGATTATAGGCGTGAGCTATTGCACCCATATTTCTTTTTATATAAAAATGATGTCTTGGCCGGGCACAATGGCTCACGCCTGTAATCCCAGCACTTTGGGAGGCCGAGATGGGCAGATCCCGAGGTTAGGGGTTCGAGACCAGCCTGACCAACATGGCAAAACCCCGTCTCTACTAAAAATACAAAAATTAGCCAGGCATGGTGGCACATGCCTGTAATCCCAGCTATTCAGGAGGCTGAGGCAGGAGAATCACTTGCACCCAGGAGGAGGTTGCAGTGAGCCGAGATCGCACCGTTGTACTCCAGCCTGGGCAACACAGTGAGACTCCATCTCAAAAAGAAAAGAAAAAAGAGATGTCTCTGCCTCTCCGTCTGCCCTTCAAGTAAAAGTGAAATTCAGATTTCTCCCCGCTGGCCACTCTGTATCCCCCAGTATCCCCCAGTCTGAGAAGGGAGATGAGGGGGATGCAGGAGAGGCAGGCATCATCTGAAGACTCATTTGCTGCTAATGGATTTGTTTCCTTATCTATTGAATGATTGAACTTAAAAACACGTTTAAAAATGTCAACCAGTACAAAAGGGTAGATCATGAAAAGTAACCCTTCCGTCTGTGGCCCCTGTCCCTCAAACCTCGTAGCGGCCATTCTTGCCTGTCCCTTATATACCCATCCATGCTAATGGATTACCGGCTAGTAGTAGACGGTAACTACCCATGGAAAGTAAGCTGCAGTGCTGTGAAAACCAGCTCTGAGCACTGCACTTCCCAGGCTAAAGCAGCCTCCATGCAGAATGGCCAGCTACAGCGTGGTCAACCTGCCATTTGATTGTTGTCCTTGGCTCACACCACATAGGGGTGAATTTGCAAGGACTCCACACTTGAGTGCAATTGGGGCATTTAGTGCCACCCTCCTTGGCTCTAGATCTGTGCCCTCACCAGGAGATTATTGTCATCGAGACTTCCCAGGTTAGCTGTTGTCTCATCTCTCCCTTAAAGTCATCCAACCAGCGGGAGGAGCACAGCCAAAAGCTCCCTCAGGTAGAAGGGCGGGTGGGAGAGGAGGGTGCAGGAGCCTGCCTCTGAGTGCTGTTACAGCAGTGCCGGAGATTACGGGGAGACTTCGGCATGGCGGGGATCGGGGGGGCTTATTCCTCCCCACTCCGCCTTGTACCTGACAGGCCTAGAGGCTCACCTGAGAGGCAGTACTCTTTGTCTACCTTTCCCGTGGGAAATCACCACCGCCAGCATAACCCCTGAACTCTGCTGGGCCACTGCCAGCAACTTCCAAGCCTTTCCCCTGCCGATTACAGTGACATGATGTCGTTTTTATTGAGGCAAGATTAGATTTTTTTTAAAGGTTTTCAAAAGTGTCGTTCACATGATCTCTAGTACTTTTCCTATTGCTTGAAGACCACAGAGCTGCCAATTTCAATTTGCTCCAGCTTTTATCACTGGAAGAAGCTTAAAAGAAGAAAGAAAGGGGGAGAAAGACTGGATGAAAATATTCCTCTTGGCCCTAGCAGTTAGTGCGAGGGTGGTGGGGGACACCGCGTCGCCCACTTCCTTCGTATGACTGCTATAATAAGATGTCGGGAGCCTGAGCTCCTGGAGTCGCACCTGGCCTCCTGACAGTGCATGAAGATCACTAGACGCAGGGTTTTCATGTCATAGCTGGAGAGGGAATGCACAATCTTGAGTCATTCACAGGAGCTGGAGAGGGTTAGAGAGGATGCTGGTATCCTGGGAGATGGGTAAAATAAACTCATGGAAAAGTTTTCCTTCCTTCTGATTCCATTTTACTAATTCTCCTTGGAGGCAAGGTTTGCCTTTATGCATATTCATTCGCTAATTTATTCATTCAACATATTCATTGAGCACGAACCGTGTGCATGACCCTGTAGGATGAATAAGGCAAAGTCCATACCATTCACCATTTAAAAAGATAAATTGGAGAATGCCTATTTGCATGAATCCTACTTTGTCAGGTGTCACTTGAGCCCTCAACGTGGGTCTTATGAAGGAAAATCATGAAAAACCTCAGAGCTAATCACATTGCTTTGATATGAAATCAGAGCACGAACATCCGAGGGGTAGGGGACATGCTGAGGAGGGGTCTCCCACTCCATGGGAGTCCTATAGTAGGAACAGTATTTACACATCACAACCATTTAGCAGCCACTTCCAGACTCTGAATAGCCTGATAGTCACAGCAGCCTGTGAAGTAGAGAGGGGCAAAATATGCCATCCCTCTGCACTGCACCGGGCACATTGTAGGTGCTCAATGAGTGTTGAATGAATGCAGCTGCAATTTACAGCTCTGAGACAGGCTCACAAGTACTTAAGAGATTAGTCCCAAGTTATCTGCTGGTAAGTAGCAGAGCCCAGGCTGGAATGCAGATGTCCTGAATCCACATATTGAGGCCGATCGTGACTCCTAGAGGCACTACTCTCTGGAGATTTCTCCAAACTACTGTCCTTCCATTGATTGGTAGGAGAGTGACTCCAGAGTCACCCCCCTTGAAGGTTGCAATGAGTCTCTAGAGAGTAATTTTAATGGACAGAAGTCAGACTGACCTCTGATGTGAACAGGGCATTTCATGACGGCACCTCTGCCTCCTTGGAAGGTCCTCCCAGGGTTTAGTTGGTTGAACTAAAAAACTGGGTTTCAGGGGTGGTTCTTTGCGTATGGATTTCTAAACTGTCCCAGATTGAGTTGGAAATGTCCTTGGGGGCTTGTTTCCTTTTTGAAGTCTATGCATCGCCCCCCAACACACCCCAACTCATTCTATCTCTGTCAATCATGCGGATCAGGAAAAGATGGGTTCAGAGCAAACTTGTGAAAAAACAGCCCCCCGTTTGTATTTTGTGAACCTTGACTTTTCTCCTCCAGAGACGGATGGAAGGGCCACTGTGGCAGTGGGGGAACTCCCAGGGAGTTTGGGCCTCATCAGGGTTACAGAGCAAGGAAATGGCAGACTAGAACCAGAATTTGGAAGCCTAATTGCGGCTGTAGTAGCCCTGGACTGGAAAAGACCCAGAAAGTCATCGAGTCCCTTCCCCTGCCCCTGGAATGAGAATCACAGCACACACCCGGGGCCTAGGGCTGGATATAAATGATGTTCCTTGCCAGGAAATGCAGTGTGGGGACACAGAGGAGGCTGCAGGAACAGAGAGTCAGTCTGGTTGAAAAGGAAGACCAGAGAGCATGAAACTCCATCTTCTTGTTCTCTTTACCCCAAGAACATGAGCATGTACAGAAGTCTTTGAACTAGAAATCAGGGAAGGACCCAGGTTCCAGTCCCACCTGCCATAGACTTACTGTGTGTCCCTGGAGAAGGTTTTCACTGCTGCCCCTCTGGGCCTCAGTTTCTCCATGGGTAGTCTAACGACTTTTAAACCATGCCTCAAGGCCTTTCATCCCCAGGGAATGTGGGATTAGGGCCTGCGGTGGTGCTGAGCAGGAGGGGCTCTTATAAGCCCTCTCGGCCTTCTACCACAACAGTTTGGCTTTTACCTGTTCATATACTGCATGTCCTCAATTATTTTTACTATTAGTAGTACTATTAGTATTAGCATATTAGTTCTACTACTATTAATAAAAATAATTGATGAATGAATGGTTTGTTCCCCTCTTTGGAAAGAATCGCTGATGTGTCAGTAGCTTTGCTGATGCAAAAGGGCCTTCCCAGTGCTGACAGGAGCCAGTTGGAAGCTGTGAGCTCTGTGTTTTTCTTTTATGAGCTGGTCTGATTATAGCTGTTGGGGGTTGCATTGTGTCCCCTAAAAAGATATTCAGTCTTCACCTCCAGATCCTCAGCATTGACCTTATTTGGAAATAGGGCCATTGCAGATGTAATTAATAAAGATGAGGTCATCATGGAATAGGGTGGGCCCTTAATCCAGTATGAGTGGTGTCATAAAAGTAGATGAGACACAGAGACAGAGACACATGAGGCGAGAAGACCATGTGACGATGGAGGCAGAAGCTGGAGTGATGTAGCTGCTGGCTGAAGAATGCTGCGAATTGCTGGCAACCACCAGAGACTAGGAAGAGGCAAGGAAGGAGTTTCCCTTACAGGGTTCGGAGGAAGCATGGTACTGCTGACTCCTTGGTTTTAGATTGCTGGCCTCCAGGCCATGACATAATACATTTTTGGTCTTTTTTTTTTTTTTTTTTGAGACAAGAGTCTCGCTCTGTTGCCCAGGCTGGAGTGCAACGGTGCAATCTCAGCTCGCTGCAACCTCTGCCTCCTGGCTTCAAGTGATTCTTCTGCCTCAGCTCCCTGAGTGGCTGGGATTACTGGCGCCTGCCACTACACCTGGCTAATTTTTGTATATTTAGTACAGACGGGTTTTCTCTACGTTGGCCAGGTTGGTCTTGAACTCCCGACCTCAGATGATCCACCCTCCTCGGCCTCCCAAAGTGCTGGGACTATAGGCATGAACCACCGAGCCTGGCCCATTTTTGGTCTTTTAAGCCACTCAATTTATGGTTTTTTGTTATGGCAGCCCCCTGAGAAGCTAAAAGATCACTCCACCTCCAATATTATGCTTAAAAACAAAATCTAAAGGCTGGATGCAGTGCCTCACACTTGTAATCCCAGCACTTCGGGAGGCCGAGGTGGGCTGATTGCTTGAACTCAGGAGTTGGAGATCAGCCTGAACAACATGGCAAAACCCTGTCTCTATGAAAAATACACAAAATTATCCAGGTATAGCAGTGCACATTTGTAGTCCCAGCTACTTGGGGCTGAAGCAGGAGGATCACTTGAGCCTGGGAGGTCAAGGCTGCAGTGAGCTGAGATGGTGCCACTGCACTCCAGCCTGGGTGACAAAGTGAGACTCTGTCTCTAAATAAATAAACACGTAAAATAAAAAAAAACCTACAACCTCCGTTTCCTTTAACTTCTATGAAATGTTCAAATGAAAGTAGGTTTGGCTTGAACTTACATTTTGAAACGTTAATTACAGTCTCTCATTAAAATATTTCATGTTCTTAAAGCCATGAAATCTTTGCATGTAGGGTCCTACGTGTGGTATATATTGGGTAGTAAAATAAACAAGTTAATAAATAATCTCCCTCCTCAACAAACAGAAAAAAAGCTCCACCAATTCCCCTCTCTCCCAGTCTTTCGAAAAGCAAATTTGCTGTGAACTGGCTGCTTCGTTTATCTGAGTTCGGACTGAGGGTGTTTCACTTTCCTCTCTGGGAGCAGGGCATGCTTGGATTCAATGGGATGCAGAATCGTTTTTCACCTCTGCAGAAATGATCCCACTTGCCTCTGATTATCTTCCTTGCGTTTTCTTCCATCTACCCATCTTCCTGGGGGCAGGTTTCCAGTTCTGGCTTCTCCTCCGGTGCCCTTGATCAAACCCACAGTCTGGCAGCCGAAGCGCAGCCCCTCCTTCACCATCCCCATGGAGATCCAGGAATTTGTAGGAGTCGCCTCATTTCTGGTTACTGAATAACTGGCGGGGCATCGAATGTCAGGGCTAAGAAAACAGGCCGGCCTACCTGTTGGACTGAATGACCTCATAGCCTGAGCTGTTCTCATGGTGTTGGCTTGCACTGTCTGTCAGCGACTCTTTCATCACAAGCCCAACTGACATCATACTGTTCTAAACACCTAACCCGAACATTGTCACGGTGCTTACAACACAGCCAGAGACAGCAGTTAAGGCTCTGATTAAGCCTGGGGGCAGTCTTGCATGAGGGAGTAAGGGGTCTTTTTTTTTCCAGCCTTAAGAATGGAAGATGTGAATGGGGAAGGAATGAAGGGGCTTATTGTGTTTTAATTCCAAATGTGTCCTCAACCTCCCTACCTGGATTTCCAGCCCAAGGCTTCGCTCAGCACTCGGCGGAGAAGAGCGTACCATCTACCCACATCTGACCTGGCTGACCAGGGCTTTCCTGCAGGGAAGGGAAGATCCCAGCACCATTCCACCTGTGCATGTCTCTGATTGGAAAATGGTCTTCTCTAAGTTTTAGTGAACAACCGAAGGGCCTCCATTAGATTGTATTTATGGGGCCACTTTTCACCGCTGGATTCCCAAGCAATGACTCTGAAACATTCCCACAAAATAATAGAATGAATGCAAAATAATCTTAGTATTTATTTATTTATTTTATTTTTTCAGACAGAGTTTTGCTCTTGTTGCCCAGGCTGGAGTGCAGTGGTGCGATCTCGGCTCACTGCAACCTCTGCCTCCTGTGTCCAAGCAATTCTCCTGCGCCAGCCTCCCGAGTAACTGGGATTACAGGCGCCTGCCGCCAAGCCTGCCTAATTTTTGTATATTTAGTAGAGACAGGGTTTCACCATGTTGGCAAGGCTGGTCTTGAACTCCTGACCTCAGGTGATCCACCTGCCTCAGCCTCCCAAAGTGCTGGGATTACAGGCATGAGCCACCACGCCAGGCCTGGAAAATGATCTTGAAAGCAAGTCATAGCTTCCTCAAGTCAGAGTTGGAAGGATTAGGGAGATACTAAAAGGGAAGTTACTTATTCTATGTGATATAAATTCATTCACTTGCTCAGTCATTCATTCACCTATTCAATCATGAAATGAAAACTTTCTGAATGCCTGCCCTAGTCCATGCACTGTGTGATGCATTCGGGAAACAAAGACAAAGTCACAGGTCAGTGACATGAATGTGACTTGTACCCAAGAAGAAGCCTGTCCAGACGGCTGAGAGAGCCATTAGGAAGGAGAAAGCTCAAGTAGTGGTTGGGGAAGCAGGGAGGAGAGTTTTGGCTTAAGACTAGAATACAGATTTTCAAAGCATAGGCCCTCGGCACTGGACATTAGAATGATCGGAGGAGCATCTCAGTCAGCTTTGGCTGCCTTAACAAAATACCTTCACAGCAGGAATCGATCGTCTCCCAGTTCTGGAGGCTGAAATGCCCAAGAGTAAGGTGCTAGCAGGGTCTGTGTCTGTTTGGTGAGGGTGCTTCCTGGCTTACAGACAACTCTCATCTGGCTGTGTCTTGTCGTGGCCTTTCCTGGGTACTTGAGGGCAGAGAGAGCTGCCTGGCGTGTCTTCTTATAAGGGCACTAATCCATCCATCATGGAGTCCCTCCCTCATCACCTCATCTAAACCTAATGACCTCCAAAAGGCCCCACCTCCAAATGCCATCACAGTACGGGTGAGGGCTTCAGTATGTGAATTTGGGGGTGAAACAATTCAGTCCATAGCAGGGAATTGGTTAACATGCAGATTCCAAACTTCCACCCTAAACCTCCTGAATCCGTGTCTGGAACAGGTCCCGGAAATCTGCCTGTTGATTCTTAGGTGCACTAAAGTTGGAGAATGTCCTCTTTAGGATGATTTGGGCTGCTACATAGAAAACGATATTTCCAGACAGAGCTGGAGCCAGTGAATGCACACATGAACGAGGAACGTTGGCCTTGGGGCAAGGCCCAGAGTTCCATATATTTGTGAATTTATTTATAACTGAGGCTTTGGCTGACGTAGAGCTGAGCAAAGGATAGGCTAGGATGTAGTTTTGCAAAATGTCAGGATACAACCCTATGTCCTGTAACTGAATTTGTCTCAAGAATTTAAGGACACTCTCTCTTTTTCCCTTCCCTTCCCTTCCCTTCCCTTCCCTTCCCTTCCCTTCCCTTCCCTTCCCTTCCCTTTGCTTCCCTTCCTTCCTTGCTTTCTTGCTTTCTGATTTTACCTGCTTTTTCTAAGGAAGTCAGCTTGTATAAGGAGATTTAAAGACAGGCATGCAATTCTGAGGGATCATTGGGGTGAATTATTTGTTACCTGTTGTTGCTTATTCACCTGACTGGGGAGATTAACATTCTCCTTTGAGGTTTCTTTTCCTTTTAGGAACTGCTGTGGCTCTTGCCAGAGTCTCCAGGCAACCTTCCACTGGGGAGAGAAAACCTCCACCAGTCTCCAACTATACTTGGCTCTCAATAAGAAAGCAAGAGGGCCAGGCACAGTGGCTCACACCTAGCTCTTTGGGAGGCCGAGGCAGGAGGATTGCTTGAAGCTAGGAGTTTGAGACCAATCTGGGCAACAAAATGAGATCTCTGTTTCTCTCAAAAATAGATAAATAGATAAATAAATAAATAAAAATTAACAAGTCGTGGTGGCACACACCTGTAGTTGCAGCTATTCCAGAGGTTGTGATGAGAGGATCACTTAAGTCCAGGATGTCAAGGCTGCAGTGAGCCATAATCTCACCACTGCACTCTAGCCTGGGCTGTTTTGCTCAGTGAGTAATTACAGTTGGAGGAAATCAATACTGAAAATTGGGGTGCCTTTGCCATTCACTCATAGCTTCAGCATAAAATGTTTGAATGCCTTCCATGGCATGGTGTGAGTTGCTGGAGTTAGTTAGGTGAATAAGACAGACACAGGCCCTATCTTCATGGCATTTATAATCTACAAGTGAAAAGAAACAAGAAAACGATGGATGGCAATGAAGGTTGGTGAGAGTTATGCTAATTCTCCCGTGGTTCCTTCTTCATGCCCTCAGAGACTGAAACCTAGCTCAGGGCTAGATGGCTCATTGGTACTCAAAATCTCCTTGTCCTACATTCATTTTTTTTTGTTTGTTTGTTTGCAAACATTTGCTGAACCCCTATGACATGTCATGTTGAATAAATATGTCCTGGGCTCTGCTTATGACCTTAGAGGCAGATTTTTAAAAATGAACAACATGCAAAACCTTGTCGCAAAGAGCTCAGAGTCAAGTGAGGAAGTCAGACAAATAAACAAATTGCATCAAGGCTATGATAATGACTCAAATAATGGTCTGTACCAGGCCATAAGGGAATGTAGGGGTGGAGAAAGGCATACAGGAGAGATTATTTCTGCTGGAGAAAGGAGCAAGGGCAAAGTGGTCCAGCAGGGATCCCTGAAGGGAGAGAGTGCAGGCTGGACTTGAAGCATATTAGGAGTGTTTTAATTCTTTTAGTACTTCCCAGCCAATAGGTTAAATGATAACTAATTCAATCATTCATTGAATCATTCAGTAGCCATGTATTGAGTACCTATGATTTCCTTAGTGAGCCAGCTATACAAATCATTGGATTAACCACTCAACCCAGCAACTAGCTAGCTGGCCCCACTGACAGGTGACAAGCTATATAATCAAGCATTTGGGGAGTCAATAGAAGAAGTGAAAAAGTCTGTCTATAGCCCCCAGAGAGGCTACCTGTGAACTGCAATGGCCAAAAGTGTCCAGTCACTTCCAAAGCTTCTTATTTAGAAAAAGGCAGGTTCTGCGGACTTCTCTTAATTTTTATAACAGAATGACAGCTCCATTGTCTTCTAGGCTGGTATCTAAAGTATGAAGATAATATATATGAGATATATGTATAAAATTATAGTTTATTTTATTTTCAGTTCTAAATAATGTATGCTTATGGGAAAAAAATAGAAAAATGCAGATAAGGTGAAAGAAGATAACTACTCATTATTTGCCCTTTTTCTTGCATTTCTTTATGATTTTACATGATTATGATCACTGTATGTACAATATATACCTTGTATATAACTTATTACATGCTTTTGTCATATAACATTACAGCAACATAAATTCCTCATGTTTCATTTCAAATGACTGCATAATTTTTCATCACTTATGTACCATGATTTTCCTAATATGTTTAAGAATCTAACCTTTTAACATTTTATTTTTCTCAGGATAAATTTATAGAAGTGGAATTTCTAGTTAAAGAGAAGGGCATTATTAAGACTCTCAATAAATATTGTAAAATTACTTTCCAAAGAGTCATAAGAGTTTTATTCTCATGGTTATGGTAGTGTACAAGGTTAATTTTAAATTGTCTGGTATTTCTTTCCTGCCCCAAACATGATTGAGACAATAAATTAAGCCCTTTCCTTATATCTGATTGGGTCAACAGAAAGCAAGAGGTTTGAATGGTATTAGTCCAGATCCCTTACACTGAATAATAAATACCTTGCCTTTAGTTTTTATTCCACTCTGTTACAAAAGCTGGCCATCTTGGCGTCTTCTGCTAAGCCATCATTGAGCCCCTCATTCACGATGTTACTCAATGTCCCTTCTGTCAGGCCATAGTCTTTCTCTTTCACTTTAGTCATATTTCTACTTTTTGTCAGTGATGTTTGGCTATCAAGAAGCTTGTAGTTCACACTGGTGCTTGCTGGATTGTCTAAAGCCATCTCTCCTTCCCTTTAGGGGTGATTGAGAATAGGCTCAAGACCATTGGCCAAATGCACTTCAGAGCATCAGCTGGATTGATGGTGTATTAGTCCGTTCTCACACTGCTATGAAGAGATACCTGAGACTGGGTCATTTATAAAGAAAAGAGGGGCCAGGCATGGTGGCTTATGCCTGTAATCCCAGCACTTTGGGAGGTCAAGTCGGGTCGATCACCTGAGGTCAGGAGTTTGAGACCACTCTGGCCAACATGGTGACACCTGTCTCTACTAAAAATACAAAAATTAGCCGAGCATGGTGGTGGGCACCTGTAATCACAGCTACTCAGGAGGCTGAGGTAGAAGAATCACTTGAATCCCAGAGGCGGAGGTTACAGTGAGCCGAGATCTCGCCACTGCACTCCAGCCTGGGTGACAGAGCAAGACTCCATCTCAAAAAATTAAAAATAAAAATAAACAGAAGAGGTTTAATTTATTCACAGTTCTGCATGGCTGACAGACCTCAGGAAACTTAAAATCACGGTGGAAGGCAGCTCTCCCGGGGCAGCAGGAGGGAGAATGAGTGCCAGGTAAAGGGGGAAGCACCTTGTAACGTCATCAGCTCTCATGAGGACTTAGTCCCTGTCATGAGAACAGCATGGTGGAAACGGCCCCCGTGACTCAATTACCTCCCACCAGGTCTTCCCATGACATGTGGGGATTATGGAAACTACAACTCAAGACGAGATTTGGGTGGGGACACAGCCAAACCATGTCAGATGGCAAGTAAGCTTCCAAAATGGCAGGGCTCTCTTCTGACCACTGTGTTGGGGGTGGGGGTAGGACCTCACACTTCCTCCCTGAGCTAGACTTTGGGATCTGCGTGTTCTGCCATGCAGACCGTGAGTCCACTTTTTCAAGCTACTACAGGGAAAAGATTATGGGCCTGCTTCTAGAAAACCAGTGGACTAGAAGCAGCAGGAGAATAGTGACCATCCTGTTTGGTAGTGGTGGTGGGTGGCCGAGAGGGGTGATTCACTGAGCAGGCAGCTTATCACAGAAGTCTAAGAGAGGCTGGAAAGCAGGCGCCTGCCCTGCTCTGACGAGCCCAAAGGAGCAAAAGGCAGTGACCGTCTCCCTGTGTCCCTTACTCCGTGAACACCTACGGGTCACCTATTGTTAGTTATTCCTCCTCCTCAAGGGGAGAGAGATGGGGAAGGCTCACTCCACCCCTCCTACTTCCTATTCTGGGGAGAGCAAGTCTCCCCTGTGTAGAAATGTGAGGAAGAGGAAATGAAGATTATCCTCCAAGGATACTTAGCTGCAGTAGTCACTTAACCTGTCTCTTAAAAAGGGGCATAATTGTACTTTATTTTCCCTGCAATGGACTGAATTGTGCCCCTCCATAAATTCATGTGTTGAAACCCGAACCCCGAATGTGATGGTATTTAGAGATGAGGCCTTTGGGAGGTAATCAGGTTTAGATGAATTCCTAAGGGTGGTGCCTTCATGATGGGATTAGCACCTTTGTAAGAAGAAAGAAGAGAAATTAGACAGCTTGCCCGCACACACTCTCTCTCTCTGCCATGTGAGGCCATAACTAGAAGTCAAGTCAGCTGTCTACAAGCCAGGGAGAAAGCCCATACCAGAAACTCACCATGCTGGCACCCTATTCTTGGACTTCCAGCCTCCAGAACTGTGAGAAAATCCATTTCTGTGGTTTAAGCCACCTAGTCTACGGTGTTTTGGAATGGCAGCCCTAGCAAACTAATCGCCTTAGCAAAAAAATGGACATTTCTGATTTTTCACTTTATTTTTATCTTGACCTTTGCTAAGCACTTTATTTTTGCTTGACCTTTGCTTTATTTTTATCTTGACCTTTGCTGTTGCTGTTATAAATGTACTTATTTTTTAATTGTAAGCAACCTGAATTTTTATATCATCTGTAGGTAAATAATCATAAACTTGGAGTTCTAAGGTGAACATGCATAAGATACAGTGAGCAAATCAAGATGCTTTATGGGGATGACTTTAAAAGCCAGGATCAGTGAGAACTGTAGTGATCAGGTATGGTTTTCTACGGGTGGCAGGGCTGGAGTTGGGTTTAAGTGGGTGTAAGATATGGAGAAGGGCAAGGTAAAGTAAGTCATGAGATCAAAGACAGTGCTGGAGTTGGGAATAATCCATGGCTAGATATGAACAACAGTCCTTTGGCCCTTTACAGTTTGTAAAGTCCTTTAACATCCATTATATCACAAAATCCTCATGCTGACTCTACAAAGTGAATACAATTATCATTTCCATTTTACCCTTGGGGAACTAGACTCAGAGAGATCTGATGGTGAATGGGAGACTCACACCTGGCTTTGTTGGCTGCAAATTTTATCGTCACTCCCACTCCCTATTGTATACTGTCTGAGTTGGGTAGGAAACCAATTTGACCAAAGCAGAGGGAAGCAGTGCTCTGGAGAGAAGTGGGACACTGGTATTGAGCTGACGCCAAACCAGACCGACAGGGTCCCTGAGAGCCGGGTGGTGCAGATTTTATGCAGGGGGAAACAGGGAACCACTGAAGGCTTTTGAGCAAGGGTGTGACATAATACAAGTAGAGAGATCCACCATACTGAGCGCTAGTGTGCAGAGAGGATTGGGAGGTCCAAAGAGGGAAGATGGTAGCAGAGATGCCAGTGACGGAGCTTCTGGGAGGAGTCTGCATATCCAGATTATATCGTTAGTAACCAGGATATGTTGGCTTCTTTTTTGGGATTCATCACCGTGCCATTGGAATTAGAGTTGGAATTGAACATAACTGAAATATTCCATTCCTTACATTCACCATCTTTATTAATGGGCCAGTATTGCAGAGATTTGGTCCATGTTATTTTCAGCATTTTTACTGTACCTGCATCTCAGGAGGCTTCTCTGGCCCTACCTATAAACAAAATTATGACTAACACAATGAACTAACATGTCTTAGAGCTGGAGCTAACATCAACTTGACTTTTATTATATTTGCTAAATATTTACTGAGTGTTCACCATGTGCCCAGCACTGTGCAAAGTTGCTCTGTTGGGAAAACAGAAGAGAATCGGCACAGAGCAGCTACTTAAGCTGCTCATGGGAAGCGGACAGGAGAGGGGGCTGGGACCAAGGACTGTGAGGACAGGAAACTGGTAGGAAGTTAGACAGGGACACAAAGCATGCACAAGAAGGAAACCAAGACCAACTCCTTTTGGATGCCGGAAGGATCCACCAGCAGCAGGGAGTGTCTGCCTCTGAGGCTGGCTTTGTCTTGTATCAAAGGGTGTCCTGGAGACAGAAGCCCCTGGTGGAATCCGCTCTCAGAGCTCCTTTCTGCTCTGCTGTGGCCGGCCCTCTGCAACTGGCTGCTCCAGAGTAGTCGAGACTGCCTCCTCCTCGGCCCCAACACTCATATGTGCTCCCCTGGGGCTGCAGTGGAGGGCCCCACCCTCCACAGGGGAAGTCTGTGCTGTGAGGTGCAACAGGACACCTGGGTCCCAATGACAGTGACTCACTGTGTGCCCTTGGGCAGTTTATTTCTTCTCTTTGGTTCCTTCCTCTTTCAGAATTGAAGCAGCTCCTTGTAGCTTTAAAGGTCTGATGGTGGTTACTGCAGGACTGCAATGTGTGTCTGTGTGTGTGTGTGTGTGTGAGTGTGTGAGTGTGTGTGTGTTAGACTTGCTGTTTAATAGGGTGCTAAGACAGCAGGTGGGCCGTCCTTCCCACCCCCCACCCCCACACGTGTGGCTCTCATTACTGTCAGAAGGCGTTAAGTCGGCCCCATGGAGATGAGAACAGACCCCTTAATTAGGCACCATTCCCAGATTGCAGGAGGGACCGGCCTGGGCCTGGCTGCCCTGGCGTTGCAGGGAGCCCAGGCTGCAGGGCTGGAGGGGCTGTGGGGGCCGGTTGCGGCCAGGGCATCTGAAGGACTCAGCAAGTTTACACTTCGCTGACCCGATGGATGAATGGGGCCCTGTCCACTCACATGGGAGCCTGGAATCTTCAATTATGGCAATTACATCAACAGGTCGGAAGGGCAGCACTTTCCACTGAAGAGGTTCAGTGCTTTAAAGAAAAATCCTAAAGCCACTATTTTTTTTTCTTTCTTTTTTTTTTTTTTTAAAGGGATTGGGTTGATAGAAGAAGACCCCCATCTCCAGTCTAATTGAGCCATGGGTAGGAAACAAAAGATGCGGCACATATTTGCATAAGATCTGGCTGGCACGTGCTCACCTGCCTCCGGACTTTTGGTTTTTCTCTCGCTCAATTTTGTATTATAGTCCCTGCAGGTGCAGGTGTGTCACCCTCGTCACTTTGCTGAGGACAGGATGTGGTACCTTCATCTCGGAATCCCCTGACATGCAGAGCAGTAGACGGCAGTCTGGACAGTACTGAACTGGTATCAGAGGGTGCATTAGATCTTGGAGGAGTCACTTTGTCTCTCAGACCCTCAGTTTTCACCTCTGTGAAGTGGATATAATGATGTGTATCCATCCTCCTTCCTAAGGTTTCAGAGACACCAGTTCCAGCTACGTACTCACACTAACTGGGTCTTTTCTTCTTCTCAGCCACCCTGTTAGGGAGGTGAGACTGGCAATGTGGCCCCCGCGCCAGCAGCGTAATGTCACCTGGGGATATGTTTGAAATGCAGACTCTCAGGCCCCATACCAGAGCTGCTGAATTGGAGTCTGCATCTTTCCAAGCTCCCCAGGAAATTCGTGTGTACATTGAGAAGCACTTTTCTAGACTGGAAATTCGCACACATTTAACCTAAGTTGAGTGAATGAGTGTCAGCCTGTGATGTGGATCTCATTTGTTAAATGGGAGTAGTAATAGTTGTCCTTTCCTATTGGAGGGATGCTTTGAGGATCAAGTAGTTTATAATTATAAAGGTATTTTATCCAGACACTCACTAATGTATGCAATAAACTTTGCCCAACAGCTACAACAAGACAGGTTTGGGGTTTGCAAAATATATTCTCTCCTTAGAAATAATTTGAAGTATTCTAGAAATCTGATGTTTAAAAGAGCTAAGTATAGTAAAACATGGCAAGTGTTGTCCAATAGCCACACTCAAAATAGGAGATGATTAGAGAAAAAACAAGTAACTGTGGTTGTGAGGTTCAGGGCTGTGTAGGTTACCGGAGGCTTCACTGAGGTGGTGGCATTGAGCTTATGCAGGAATGAATGAGGTAGAGAAGGTCCTTCTAGACAGAGAACAACATAAACAAAGGCTCTGAGGCATGGGATGGAGGGATTGGGGTGGCTGCTAGTCCAGGGTCTAACAAGAACAAACAGAGTGACAGTGTATTCCCAGGTGGCCTCATAACATGACTAGTAAGTACAGACCAGAGAGGTCTTCTGCCTGTTTCGTTTATTTGGGGCTCATTGCCGGGGTTATTTTAGGTTCCAGTCCTGTGGTTGGAGCCATCAGTCCAAAAGTCATTGCTGTGCTTACACTGCCAACCACCTAAGAGTTTGGTTTGTTTGTTTTTATTCTTCATGTGCTCTGGTGGGTGAGGTTTATTGCCAGCACCAATGTCTTACTTCCTAAGATTTTAACATCAGTCAAGTTAAGGAGGAGAAGTCAATTTCCAGGTAGGTCATTTGTTTTATCAACCAGTTGGAAAGGCGAGTTGGCCCCTATAGTGACTGAAAATTGACATGTCTGCGTATTTAAGAGATGGCCAGAGCCCTTGTCCAGCACCATCCGAGATCTGTCACTGCCTGCTTCCCTCTGGTTGCCTGAGCATGTCCACAGCAGTGGTGGACACAGGCTTGGGGCATGTGGTGCTCAGCCAATGGGCAGACAACAGCAGTGAAGATGCCACTGAGGGCCCAGAGAACAGACACTTTGGTACATCTGGGAGAGGCCACTCCCTTCCTGAGCCAGCCAGGAGAGTGGGAGCTGTTCCTCTTGAAAGCCATCATGGTGTGGCGTCTCTGCCTGGTCACAGTGGGTGAGACCAAAAGTGGGGGTGGGTGGCACCCATAGGAGTACGTGCAGTAGCAAAATCACTTCCTGGAATGGCAGAGGGTGCGAACACAGCCCTGCACCTTAGGGAATCTTGAGTTTGATGTGAGGACTGTGCTCTCCCTTGCTTCTCCAGGCTGCGGAGGCATTGTGCTGCCTTATTGCAATGCTGTAATGGTGAGGGAAAGGGACTGTGCACCCGGGGGTATGGGAGGACCACAGTAGGGTAGATGCTTAGTTCTGAGCTCCCAAACTAAAGCCAAGGACTTTGTCTTGCTTGTATTGGACAGCGCCCTTGGGTGCTGAGTTAATATTTTACCCAGCTTGCAAATAAGGGTTATCTGTTTGTCTCTGGCAAGGGCACGGGGGCAAATGGCTTTCTGCACCGCCGCTCTTGGTATGAGTGCTCATTCTCTTTGGGCAAAGGAAGGGAAGAGATGGAGCCTTATCACCGCTCTTTTTTAGTTCGTTCATGTAGGTGGCTAACTTTCTGCAAAATGATCCCAGGGGACTGTGGCTCTGGGTGGATCTTTACTCTGAACTTAGGAAGCAGCTTGATGCAGTAGAAATAACCTGAGATTTGCAGTCAGCTAGGAGTGCATTCAAATTTCTCCACTTCCTAGTTGTGGTACTTCGGGAAGTACCTTCGCCTCTTAAAGCTGCAGTTTCCCCATCAGTATGGCAGGCATGAACTGTTCTCGCTGCTGGGTCATGAGGTATGAAGGGCACAGCGCAGTGACGGCTCCTGTGATTGCTGGTTGGCTCTGAGTTTGGATGTGGCACAGCTCTCAGTGGTCTAGAGATTGAGAATTGAAAAGCTTTTGGTTCATGAAAAACCATCTCAACGTCAGAGCTGGGGGCAAGCAGAGGAAGCCAGGGTCAACCCTTTCATTGGCCAGAAGAGGAAACTACATGCTGCCCTGCAGGGCCCCTGTGGCCACCACACCTGTCCTCAAACTTGCACGAACACCACAGAATGGGGACTCCCAGTGCCCGCAGGCTTTCCGGACCTGTCCTCAGCATCCTCCTCCCCACCACCTGACCTGGCACTTACTCTCCCGGCTACATTTCGCCTTTCCTTTCGGACTTGGCCCTTGCTCGTTCCCAGCTCTGGCCTCAGGTCCACTCAGCAGTGACTCTGATCACATGCGACGTGCCTTGCTGCTGGCTACCTCGGGTGCACACACCTCACATTGCAGTGGGGTCAGGAGCTTAGTGCTTCAGAAGAAGGCTTTCCTCTCTCCCCTCTTTTCCTGGGTGATGTGTTGGTTTCTCTCCTCCCTCTCTCTCTCTCTCCTTTTTATTGCTTTTATAGTTATGGGGAGCAGTCTTTAAACATTGTTGGTGAACACACCATACGCCTGCTTCATCAAGCAGTAGGTATCTGCTGAAGAAAATGATGTCCTTGATGTGAAAAAATAAAACAAAGAGCTCTCAGCCCCTCCTTCAGTAGGCAGAGGGAAGACTCAGGCCAGCTCCTGAGAGCAGTGATTGAGTCCGGCTCCTCTAGACACTGTGGAGGGTCTTGAAGAATTCATCTCCCTATCCCAGGCTTAGTTTCCCTTTTTGTAAAATGGGGGTAATAATGATTCCAATCCAGGCAACCTCATCGAGTTGCTTTGGGACCACAGCAGACACTGGATATGAAAATAATACGTGGTAAACTCATGGCCGTTTTCAGCTCCCTTCTGGGCTGAGGCCTGTCTATCTTCAACTGGATGGGTCAGAGTTGTGTGAAGTAGCTTCCTGTGAAGGCCCCTCAGTTTCCAGGACTAGAGAAGAACAGCAACTAGTTGCCTCGGATTCCCTCTCCCCAGGCCCTTCTCTCTGGACTGTGCCTTGTGGGTGGTGGAGAGGCTCAAGGGATCCTCCAGGGTCACTTTGCTGGGAGTGTGACTCTCCTGATGGCAGACACACCCGATTCAAGAGCCCCAACTCCCAGAATCTTCAGTTACAGGTGGCAGGGAGCGGTGGTGTCCAGGGAGCAGTGGTGTCTAGGGAGAGGTGTGGGGCTTGCATGGGTGACATTGCATTCCTGGATAGGCAGGGAGAAAAGTCATAAAGGACAGCCATCCCTACTGTTCAGGTGTAACGGGGCCACCAGTGGCATCCGTATAAAGCATTTACATTCACCTTAAAGGTCCCAGGAGACTTGTCTAGGCTTTCCCGAGGGAGTGCAGCTCCAGTTCGGATGTATTTACTAGTCCATTCATTTGTTCACAGATTTGTTTGGCTATTTCTTTAGTCATGGCATATTTATCAAGTACTTACTATGTATCGGAGCCATGCAAAGGCTCCTGCATACATCATGTCTTGTATTAGAATAGGTTAGGTAATGCTGTGGTAACAAACAATCTCAGAATCTCAGTGGCTGGAGGCAACAGGCATTTGTCTCACTGATGTCACATCCTCTGAACAGCTCTTCAGGAGAGGGATGTGCTGACGGCTGCCAATCCAAAGGGTGCTGAACCATCTGACGATGCCACCTTCTCAATACGGGAGCTGTTTTCTTTCCTGGCTGTTGCTGCGGCCAGGGAAGAGAGCACAGGAACTGTGCACCAACTCTGAAATGCTTCTGCCTGGAGGTGACACTCGTGACTTCTGCTCACATGGCCAGAGGATGTCACATGGGCACACCTAACTTCATGCGGGACAGAGAAGTGTCATATTTCCCTGGGACGGGAAAGGACATACGGGAATGATGTGAACCCCACTCATCTCTGTCACATTGTAATCCCTACAACAAACTTGCCATGTGGTTATTATCCTGATTTGATACACGAAGAAACTGAGGATAAACAGCTCCTTCACACTCACACAGCTGGTAAGGGGGGGAGGTGGGATTTAACCTTGGGAAAGTCTGACTGCCAAGCTTTTGCTATTTCCCTGGTATCACCCTTGCCATGCTCACAAAAGGGCTGTATCGTAAGGCAGAAAAACCGCAGCCTATCAGTCAAAGAAGGATGGGTAACGTGTTGTGTAGTTGTAGAGGGGGAGAGATCAACTCCAGTTGGAGACATCCAGGAAGACTTCATTGAGGAGTAGCTGTTGCCTCTGGATCTTGAAGAATAGGACAGATTTGGACATTCAGAGATGCTGATTCTTTCGATCTGTCAGTTATTCCTTCTGTGTGCAAGGTGGGTGGCTTCTGACATCTGGAAAATCATTTGTAAAGTCCATTTAGTTCAGGCTTTTAGTTTAGTTCACACTCTTCCCTCACTAGAGAAGTCCTAGCGTGGTGGTGGGAGGGAGGGGAAGTAGTTATGAACTGGGTTTCACCAAGGAGCTTTCCTGGAAGAGGCCCTGGGGAGAAATCTGAGGCAGTGGGTCGAATAAGAATGGAGTTTTATTGCAGATTTATTGCAGCCTTCCTTCCTTTCTCCCTCCCTTCCTCCCCTCTTCCTTCTCCTTTCCCTTCCATTCCTGCCTCCCTCTCTCCGTCATTTCCTTAGTGCGTGCTGTCTGCCTGGGGCAATGCTGAGTGCTGGGGCAGGGGAGGAGGGAGACCAAGCTTTTGGCTCCCTGGGACTCTCACACAGTTTAATGATGGGAGGGATAAGGTTGCAGGGCCCCAGAGCCCCAGTGTTTGCCTAGAAACTCAAAAAGAAACCTCCAGTGAGAGGCAGAGTGACCCCATTGAGGTGTGTGGGTCACTGGCGCAAAAAAAAAAAAAAAAAAAAGCCAGCCACACGGAGTACAGAGTCCCCACTGCCCTGTGGTCAGTGAGCACTGCTCCCTAGCTTGGGCTGGGCAGCTGGACCCTCTGGGCTCACTCAGGCCGACTGCACCTGGCCTTGCTCACAGCTGTGCTCCACTGAGCTGGTCCACACCAGCCAGCAACCAGTTCTTATCAGTGCAGCTAGAGCAGACCGTGGCTGCCTGCCTGATTCTCCTCCACCTCTTCTCCCCAACCCAGGGAGAACTTGCAGCCTGGGGACACAATCTGTACATCAGGGATGGTTTTGACAGACTGAGGAGGGAGAGGAGCTGGAAGACATCCTTGCACCCATGCTGAGCCTGCCTGTACACGTTTCCCTTCCAGAATTCACAGGCTGCCAGCAAAGAGCTTAAGGTTGCAGCTCTGTGGAAACTATTATCAAGTGCCTTTTGGGGGTCCCGGGATCAATGCACCCCCATTTAACCATGTCTGTGTATCTTCTACCTTTAGATCTCTGTTCCTATTCACAGGACCAGAGTATTTCAGTGCAGAAGTGATCTCACAGTGTATTTAGGCCAGTGGTTGCTAAACCTGATTGTCCTCCAGGAAGCTTTTAAAAATACACATTCCTAGGCTCTGAGCCCAGAAGTTCTGACTCCGTAGGTCTGGCCTTTGTCCCTTCCAGTTATTGAATCTGCAGGTCCCTCGCTCAGAGGGGGTAGGCCCCCCCGGGCCTGGGAAGCGGGGGGTGTGCATCAGTTGCTTTTGCTTGGCGACCACCTTTCCTCGTGTGAATTTATTATTCTCATTAAGGAGATGGGTCCTCAAACTTGCTGAGAGGACCCACACTTGTGTATTGTGCTCTGTGAGTGTCTGTGTCTGGGTTTCTGTGCTGGCTCTGTTCCATTTCATCAAGGAGAAGGAGCCCTTCCCAGGAGCGGGCGAGCATTGTTTTCAAGCCATGGTTGCCCTCCCAAGGCTTCCCCGGAGCCAGGGGAACTGATCAGCCAGGAAGGCGCTCACTAGGGCTCAAGTCTGCTCTGGCTGCCTGATGGAGAGGAGGGGCTGCAGGGGAACACTGCTGACCTACACACACATACACACACACACACACAGATACACACACAGACACACACACACACACACCAGACCTGGCTGAAGAGCACACCGTAGCCTGGAGGGACTGAGAACCTGGGCATTTCTCTGGGAAAGCACCTTTCATTTCCAAATTCCAAGAAGTGCCTCCAAAAAAGATAATAGTTTTGCTGTGTGTCCAAGACTTTGCAGGATCTCACGTGCTCCTTGCAGCTGCCCTGGGAGGTGGAGAGGACAGGGCTTATCCTTCTTGTGCTCTAACTGAGCAAACTGAGCTTGGAAGGAACATCTAATTCTGAGTATTTAGCACTAGAGGGCTATGCTGTGTGAAATGTATCCTCAAATTGTTCAGGAAATAATTCTGTATGTGTGTGGTCAGAGAGTGCATGATGCACACACAACGGATAAAGCACATGGGGTAAAATGGGAGCAATAGTGAATCATCTGGGTAAAACATATACAGGTGTTCTTTCTACTATTTTTATTTTTGTAATTTTTTGAAATTTAAAATATATTTCCAAATAAAACAATGTTAAGGGGGTATGGTTTATTCGAGGACATGGAGCAGGTTCCTTGTCTGTGGAAGGCCTACTTTTCACTTCTTACCATCTCTAGACTTCTTTCTTTCTCCCTCCCTCCCTCCCTCCCTCCCTCCCTCCCTCCCTCCTTTCTTTCTTTCTTTCTTTCTTTCTTTCTTTCT
>NC_045435.1:189719826-189831987 GCF_002776525.5 Piliocolobus tephrosceles | reverse complement strand
TCTTTCTTTCTTTCTTTCTTTCTTTCTTTCTTTCTTTCTTTCTCTTTCTCTCTTTCTCTCTTTCTTTTTTGACAGAGTTTTGCTCTTATTGCCCAGACTGGAGTACAGTAGTGTGATCTCGACTCACTGCAACCTCCACCTCCTGGGCTCCAGGAGTTCTTCTGCCTCAGCCTCCTGAGTAGCTGGGATTACAGGTGCATGTCACTATGCCTGGCTGATTTTTGTATTTTTAGTAGGGACGGCGTTTCACCATGTTGGCCAGGCTGGCCTTGAACTCCTGACCTCAGGTGATCCGCCCGCCTTGGCCTCCCAAAGTGCTGGATCAGGTGTGAGCCACCATGCTCGGCCGATTGATGTATTTCTTAGTCTCAGTTTAAATGCCGGTTTCTTTGCTCCACCTTCCCTGGCCTCTTACTCTAGATCGTGTGCCCCGATCGCATGTACTTTTCCTTCCACTTATCCCTACAGGTGGGACTGAATTATTTAAAATTTAATGTCAATTTCTCCTGCTGGACTGTAAGCTCTATGAGGGCAGGACCTCTACTGTCTTGCTCCTGGATGTATCCCAAGGGCGTAGCACAGTGACTGGAACGTAGTAGGTGCTCAGTGAATGTCTTCTGAAGGAGTTAATGAATGGAGTGGATGCATGCCAGTGCACGGGCCACAGATGCTCACAGGGGGACACACACATGCACACATGCTCGTGCTCTGTTTTCTTAGTGAGATTGCTCTGCCACAGGCAGGCTGGGGATGCCAAAATTTGGAGGACAGCTGGCAGGGTGGCATCATGCCTCTGGAAATGGCATTCTGGGAACAAATGACATCCTTTGGGAAGCTAGAATGATGCCCCTTCCCAGCCAGTGCTCCCCTCCCCTCCCCACCTCAGGCCCAGAGGCGCTTCCGGGGGAGAAATGATGCTCTTGCAGCAGGTGGCGAAGGGATCCCAGAGCCAGTGGGCTGTCAGTGGGGGCAGGGATGCTGAGTGGAAACTGCTGTCTTTCCGGAGACAAAAGGGCCCTTTAGAGTCACTTGATATCATGTCTTCCTGCCTGGGCCTCTGCCAAGCCTCCCTCTTCCTACTGTGGAACAGCAGGAACAACAGCGAACTGACCTGTTCCTGCTCCTCCTGGGGCACTGCCATGGGGAGCCAGGGCAAGCGCCGAGCAGGGACAGAGGTGCCTGGGCAGGCTACACGTGCCAAGGTGTGCCCATTAACTGAACTTCTGATTTTAATTTTTGAATAAGTGATACATCCACATATTCACAATTCAAAAAGTGTAAACATACATGCTATGAAAAATCTGCCTCCCAACCCGCCCTCCATCCATCCAGTTTCCCCCGCCAATGTTCTCAGTTTCTTAAGAATCCTACAGGTAGTCTGTGCCTGTACCGCCAAATATGTATATTTCCTGTAGTGGTAGAATTCCATATACACTGTTTGTATCTTGCCTTTTTCACTTTGTGACATGTCTTGGTGCTCTTTCTATGGGTCCATAAAAGAGTGTCCTTAGTTTTTTGGTGTTTGGCTACATGGTATTCCATGGTGTCAATGTTTCATATGTCTAAGGAGCATTTTGTGGGAAACTTTTGTTCCTGTAGGAAGTGAAGAGTATTGAGGAGTGATAGAGATGCCAAAAACCTGAGGCCTGCACTACCCAGTACAGTAACCCCTGCCTCCAAATGGCTACTGAGCACTTGAAATGTGGCTAACCAGGCTGGGCGCAGTGGCTCACGCCTGTATGCCCAGTACTTTGGGAGGTCAAGGAGGGTGGATCACCTGAGGTCAGGAGTTCAAGACCAGCCTGGGCAACATGGTGAGACCCTGTCTCTACTAAAAATACAAAAATAAGCTGGGTACGGTGACATGCACCTGTAGTCCCAGCTACCTGGGAGACTGAGGCAGGAATTGCTTGAACCCAGGAGACGGAGTTTGCAATGATCAGAGATCGCACCATTGCACTCTGGCCTGGGGGACACAGCAAAACTCTGTCTCAAAAAAGAAAAAAAAGTGACTAACTGAATGAAGTCATGCTCTAAAGGCAAAATAGGCACTGGGTTTTGAAGATTTAGTTCAAACATATAAAATATATTATTAATTAATAATCATATTATTACAACTTGGAATGATAATATTTGGAATATGTGGGTTAAATAAAATATATCATTGAAATGAATTTCACATGTTTCTATTTCATTTTTTAAAAATGTGGCCAGTAAGAAATGTGAAATGCTCATGTGACTTGCATTTGTGCCCAGTATATTTCTTTTTTGAGATGGAATCTCACTCTGTCACCCAGGCTGGAGTGCAGTGGCCGCGATCGCGGCTCACTGCAACATTTGCCTCCCCAGTTCAAGCAATTTTCCTGCCTCAGCCTCCCGAGATTACAGGCGCATGCTACCACGCCCAGCTAATTTTTGTATTTTTAGTAGAGACGGGGTTTCACCATCTTGGCCAGGCTGATCTTGAACTCCTGACCTTGTGATCCACCTGCCTTGGCTTCCCAAAGTGCTGAGATTACAGGCGTGAGCCACCGCGCCTGGCCTGTGGCCAGCATATTTCTAGTGGAGCATGTTTCCCTAGAGACTTGGAGGCCAGGGATGGAGTTGACGGTGGGAGGGGTTAAACCGAGCAGGAAGGGAGAAGACAGAAAAGCAGGAAGGAGGCAGCAGCGGTGGCCTGGCCATGCTCAGCAGGCTGGCTGTCGGGAGGACTAGGTCCCCGCCTGCCTCACACTGCCGCGCTGGGGGATCCTAGGACCAGCCCCCTTCCTTCTCAGCCTCATTTCCTCTTGCCTGCAAGACAAGCAATAGGATTAGAGGCTGCGGCCTTCAGGGCGTCTGCTCCGTCCGTGCCTCTGTGCCTACAGCATGGTGCACAGAGTCAATGCTCGCCGGGTGAATGAAGGAAAGTAGAAAATGGAATGGAAAATTAGAGGTTTTCTTTCCGGGAAAGTGTTAGACTCCATCTAAGTACCAGGACTTAGAGGCTCCTACAGATCGCAGGCTGCCTCTCACTACGAAGCCAAGACTCCGAATGCAGACATGGCTTGCCCAAGGTCACTTTGGGTGTGGATGGCAGAACCAGGGCCACCTCTAGTTTTTTTTCACGCCCATGATCAAAGAGCCACCCAGAAAAAAAAATGCTGCTATAGATTAGCATCCACTCTTGGAAATGCCCACTCCAAGCGCAGCGTGGCCACATCAGTCCTCCTTCCCTCCCACCCCCTATAAGGGCACATGATGACATTTCTGTCCAGCTCGTCCTGCTCCCACGGGGCAGAAAGCCTGAGGGAGGGTGGGCCCAGGGTGGGCCCAACAGCAACCCAGCAAATCAAGGGCTCAGCGTTTCCCAAGGTCCTTGCTCCACCCGAGAGCCCTAGGGAGAGGCCCGCTCATCTCCCTCCGCCTCCGGGCTCAAGGGCCCCTCTTCCACCCTGGAACAGGGACGAGCCGGCAGGCTGGACTCAGTGCTGAGTGGTCTCTAAATCACTCATGCTGAGGTGGGAGAGGCCGTGGCAGTGGAGGGGATTTTCATAGATTATACTGAAAGAATTACAATGGTGAAGGAAAGGGGCCCGGTTCCCACAGTGCACGGTCACTCCTATGGGGGGCTGCGGGAGCCGGCCCTGGCCGCCTCTTTCTCCCTGGGCAGCAGCACACACAGTTTTTAATAATTAAGTAACTTTAATTGTCCTGGGAAAGCCGAGCTCGCCTTGGGGGACACTGCACAAACTCATAATTAATGTTACCAACAGAGATTAGCAAAGGAGAACTGAGAAATGATTCACTTTTTAAAAAGCGCCTCACTGTTAAGACTTATTATCCTAAGTTTGGAACCTCATTTATCTGCTTTGAGGAAGAAGAAGAAGAAGAAGAAAAAAAAAAAGACTCAAGACCCAGAAACAAATGCATGTGAAATTAAAACTCCATGCCTTTTAATGTAGTTTAAAAACATCAGACAGGGAAATGTTGCCATTTATCGATTCTGCCCTGGTGACGGAGGGAAGATTTCAGACAGAGGAATATAATTAATAAATAATAATAATACATTAATAAAAACTCAAGCTTTTTACTGCTATCTTGTTGCTTAGAAGTTATTCCATTTTAGGATTCTTTAGAGTAACTTTTCCTTTTTAGTTCTTAGGAAGGACATACCAAACTCTGTGTAATTTTCAATGATTATTCATATGCAGTGACACTAGTAAAGCATCTCGCGTGCGAGTGTTCAGTAAACATCTGATTAATTAATAAGCACATCAATAAGTGAGGGAAGGACCTCAAAAAGGAAAGAGTATCCCAGCATAAATATGCGTGGTCAATATGAAGGCAAGCCCAGTCCGGCCTGGGAGAGGTTTGTGATGGTGCCAAAAGGAGGGTAGACAGAAAAATGGGGAATAAGGGCCCAGCGCAGCGACTGTAATCCCAGTACTTTGGGAGGCCGAGGTGGGCAGATCACCTGAGGTCAGGAGTTCAAGACCAGACTGACGAACATGCTGAATGAAACCCTGCCTCTACTGAAAAAAAAAAAAAAAAAAAAAGCTGGGCGTGGTGGCACACGCCGATAATCCCCGCTACTCAGGGGGCTGAGGCAGCAGAAACGCTTGAATCCAGGAGGTGGAGGTTGCAGTGAGCCGAGATCACGCCATTACACTCCAGCCTGGGTGACACAGGAAGACTCTGTCTCAAAAAGAAAAAGAAAAATGGGGAATTAAAATGTGGTGGTGGTGATATGGCTGGGAGAGGGAGGTGGGAGGGAGAAGCCTTGAAACTTAGGAGAGGATGTCAGAGTAAGACAGTGAAACAAAGCAAAGAACTCAGGCCGAGTGTGATCCTCATGTATCATTAATAGTCCATAAATAGTATTACCTGATTACCCTAAACTAGTAGGTGTGTTTCCGTAGAACGTCCTAGTGTCCCCATAACACTGCCCTGTTCTTTCTTCCATCCAGACAACAAATCTTTATATCCTAAATCATGAGGGTCCCAATCTTTCCAAGCACCATGGTAGATTTTCCTCCATGTAGTCAACTCACATTGACTGGATGCTGCTACTAGTAGTTCCAGATGCCAGTTGACATGGACATGGATGGAAACAGCTGGAATGCAGGCAGGACACTTTGGCTCTAAACCGAGGTACGTAATTCCTTTCTCCTCTCTGAGCCTGTTTCCTGGTCCGTACGATGGAAACATGTGCATAGATGTGAACTCCTTGGGAGCTGAAAAATGATATTAGGAGTTCCTAAAGCAACTTTTCTAGGTGACTTGAGGGATGGTGGATGGACTCAGTCCTACCCAGGGGCACTGTTCTCACCACAGGTCGAGCAGATATGGCTCAGATGGTTTCTCCTCCCTGGGCCTGGGGAGCAGTTTGTCCCCTGCAGCCGTCTGGAGGGCAGGCGAGCAATCAGGCCCTCTCCTGAGATCTTTGCTGTTCCCTGGGTGTGAGTTAATACCCAAGGAGAGGCTGGTGGGTAAATAATGAGGTGGTGACTGATTGAGCTCAAGGTGTGATTCCTCTCAGGGGTCTTTATGTGTGAACAGACAACTCACAAAGAATGAGAGCTTTAAGACACAGAGGCATGAAGCATTTTCTTTCTGGGGCTGTCCCTTTGTGACCTCAGGCAAGCTTCGAAGCTGGGCCTCTGTTGTGTGACACTAGGGGAAGGGGGAGTAGGAGGTACCAAGGGGCCCCTCCCAGAGCTTTGCTTACACAGAGGTTCCTGAGCACCTGGACACTCAGGCATGGAGAGGCACCGGGGTGGAGGAGGGCTACAGGGAAACAGGGCTGGCCAGGCTCAGTGGCCACGAGTTAGAAGCACTCTTGGAAGCTCAACTCAGGGCACGGGTTGGAAAATGCGCTCTGATAATAACTCGCATGGCTAGTGCCAGTCCTTGCACCCCTTTGGAACACTAAGTGTTAGGGAGTATGTGTGTGTGTCCCTCCACACGGTAGTGCATCATATGTGCTGTCTCCATAAGTTGCTTTCTTGCTCCTAAAAACCATTTAAGAGCATTTTGGGAGGCTGAGGCAGGTGGATCACCTGAGATCAGGAGTTCAAGACCAGCCTGGCCAACATGGTGAAACCCCGTCTCTACTAAAAATACAAAAATTAGCTGGGCATGGTGGACCACGCCTGTAATCCCAGCTACCTGGGAGGCTGAGGCGGAGAATCGCTTGAACCTGGGAGGCAGAGGTTGCAGTGAACCAAGATCATACCATTGCACTCCTGCCTGGACGACAAGACCGAAACTCCATCTCAACAATGGAAAGCAAATAACAATAACAACAACAACAGCAGCAACAGAACGCATATCCTGGAGATAGCTCCATATCGGAATGTAAAGCGGTAACAACCTTTTTTAGATGAATGGTTAGCATTTCATTTTATTTGACCACAATTTTCTAAAGTACTTGCTTGCTGCTGGACAATGGGTAGTTTTCACTATGTTGCCATTCACAGTCAAGGCTTTAACATTACCTATTAATGTAATTTGGTGCAGTGAAAATTGCGGGGGACAAAAAACTGAGATGAAATTCTATCCTAAGTCTGTTTGAATTAGGTTTGACCCTAGGCAAGTGTCACTGCCTTTGTGAGCCTCAGTTTTAGCACCTGTCATATAGGGACATAAGACTCTATCTAGTACCTAGTGTCCCTCCCAGGATGTCTGTCTCTGACACCTTGAGTCTCCCCAAACCGCAGAAGCAGCAGAGCAGCCCACAGAGGGTCAGCCCCAGCTGGGGCTGTGGGTGAGGTCAGCGGAGCTTGGTGGCTGGGCAAGCCTCTCCTTCGCAGATCTCGGTGATGCAATGTTGCACTCAGGCAAGTTTGGCCTTGCCCTCCCCTGGACCCAGCATGACTCAGGGCCTGTAGCGTGGCTTCCCCCTCCAGCAAATGAGCTGCAAGACACCTTTCTTGGCAATGGGCTTAACGAGGGCTCCCGGAATGTCTGATTACTCATCTGTTTTGCAACGGCAGCAAACTCCCAGTGAGAAGAGGCAGCTAGCGTGGCTTCCTTCCTGAATTAATGACTTAAGCATTACGAATGACTAATCAGTTCAGCCCTGAGCAGAATTGGGTGGTTAAGTTGGGGTTGGGGGTGGCAGTGAGGCAGATGCTGCTGGTATGTGGTGTGTTTTCACCTCTGCTTGAACGCTTCTGGGCCTTGATGCTCTCCTTTTGGGAGTCAGAATTGGGGCTGGATGTCCCAACCAGACACTGACCTCCTGCTTCTCCTAGGGCCTGTCTACCTGCCGCTCCTCACTGTCAGCTGATGACCAGCTTCCCTTCCAGCCTAAGGTTGGGTCATGCAGAAGGAAACCTAAATGCTTGTAGGGAAATCCCACAGTGAGACCCAGGGTAGAGGGCCAAATGCATTTTGTATGCTACACTCTGCTGTGTACCTCAGAGGGATTTTTGAAAGTAGTCTTTTATTTTATTTTAATTAATTTTTTTATTTTGAGATGGAGTTTCACTCTGTCTCCCAGGCTGGAGTAAAAGTGGCACAATCTCGGCTCACTGCAACCTCTGCCTCCCAGGTTCAAGCGATTCTCCTGCCTCAGTCTCCCAAGTAGCCAGGACTACGGGCGTTGCCACCATGCCTGGCTAATTTTTGTATTTTTAGTAGAGACGGGGTTTCACCAAGTTAGACAGGCTGGTCTCGATCTCCTGACCTCAGGCAATCCACCCACCTCAGCCTCCCAAAGTGCTGGGATTAGAGGCGTGAGCCACCCCCCCCCCACCCCCCGGCTGAAATTAGTCTTTTATTGGGAGAAAGGCATAAAGGTGGTGGGCAGCTTCCTTTCATTGCCACACATTTGGGATAAGAACTACAGATCAAGAACTTCCAGGAATTTTGCAGCTCTTCTCTGGCTGGTTTCTTTGCCCCTCTTATCTCAGACAGCTTATTGCAGACTCTAGGATTAGTGGGGAGCAGGAGGGAATGTGTCTCCTTTAAGGCAAAGTCTCTGGTTTCACTTCTCAAACATCTGCCTCGCTCTTGGGGAGGTCCTCTCTGACTGGCTCTGAGCATATAAAGTTAATTTGTGCAGGGATTCCTGGAGAAAGGCCAACTAGAGTGAATTATTAATAATTCTGTCTTAAGAGATGATTTCCACAGAGGCCGACCCTATCCCCATCTCTTAGGTTGGGAAGCTGATGACCTTGTAAGCAACAAGGCCCCTCTGATGAGATGAACTTTACTACCATTGTTCCAAAGAAGGTTTTCCTGCCTCCCTCTGTTTCTTTTCTCGTGGTTCCCCTTTCGGGTCTGCCCCAGCCCGGCCCTCTGCTTTCCAGCAATTAGGCGACAGTTCTTTGTGGTGGCTTGAGGGCATGTCCAGGTGGTCACTGTGCAGCGCAAGTCTCTCACCTGGGCCTCATGCCGCTGGCCTCACCTGGTCCCTGTCCCAGAGGCCCTGACACAAATGCCTTTGTTCTGGGCGCTGGGTCCCACCAGGCATTCCCTCCCCTTGGCCCAGGCTCAGGTGAAGAGCCCTCCCCGTGACCCCAGCTCCTCAGAGAAGCGGGTCTTTTCCTGCTGGCTCCGTCCCCATGGCTTCATTTGGAAACTGCTCTCCTGACGGACACGTGGGATGTGCTGCCTCAGCCTGTGCCATTTTGGGCTTGGCCCACAGGAAGTTCTCTGAGCATCCAGGGTGTCCTGGACCACCTGCCTCCACCACCACGTGCTGGGCCTTGCCTCTGGGGTTGGTATTGAGATGCTTTCATGGCTCCACCATGGTCAGTCCACTCACGCTCACCGTGGGCTCTCTGAATTTCCTGAGCTTCCCATCGCATCTCCTTTCCAGGGCCTTGTGGGCTTACACGCCCTCTCGAGGTTGAAGGGAATCGCCATTTAATACAGGGCTCTGGCCAACATAAACATTCAGTTGTTGAATGGATGGATGGATGCATGGCTGTTATCTTGGGCATGCCCACATTGTCTTAAGAACTTTAAAACTGCCTTTTGCTATATCTGCCTGGACCAGCCCCTCAATCCTCAATCGCTTTCCTGGGCACAGGTTCGCCTTCTTTGGAACAATGGGAGCAAAGTTCATCTCATCAGAGGGCCCTTACCGCTTACAAGGTCATCAGCTTCCCAACCTGAGAGACGAGAATAGAGTTGGCCTTTGTGGAAATCGTCTCTTAAGACAGAAACTTTAATGATTCAGGACAAGTCGCCCTGGTTGGCTTTTCTCCAGGAATTCTTTCATAAATTTACTTTAAATGCTCAGAGCAGATCAGAGAGGACCTCCCCAACAGTGAGGCAGATCTTTGGGAAGCAGGACTTCCCAAATATGAGGTCAAATGTATTTTTTCTCTTCCAAAATCAGAGTCCCTTAGCATTGGTATAAGACTAAGTCCCAGTGTAAAATGCTCCAAAGAGAGAAACCCTGTGTTTCTCTCCTCTGCCCAATGCTTCTCTGGGCCTTGGGCTTTTGCCCCTTTCCCCATTTACTATCCCCCAGTCCACGGCCTAGGGGAGCACAGGCTCTGCTCTTAGTGCAGAAATCATGCCTTTTTAAGTAGAGCGTGAACATGTCTATTTCTGGAGACTAGAGACAAAGCTAATGCACTGTCCACTTTAAGATCAACAACCTATTTGACTAAAGAGGATTTTTTTCTTTTCTGTTCTTTGCCCTATCACCTTCCTTTGGGTGCTTTTCACACTAAGTGCCTGAAATCACAGAGCATGGGCAGTATTTTTCTCTTTAGAAATCCTTTTCAGGCAACTATGTCAAGAATGTTTTCCCACTTTGGGCTGGATGGGGTGGGGGGAGCAGAAGAAAGAGGATTAATCCTCCAACATGGGTGTTTCTCTGAAAACAGACATGCAAATGTTGGGCTTGTCAGACTCTAAAATGTTTTCTTTATTCTTGAGAATTATGGCATCCTGCCTGCTGAGCCTGGGAGGCCTGACAAACTGAGCACAGGAGCCCCAGTAGCAAAGCAGCAGAGTGTGGGAACGGGAGGCAGAGGCACGCGCTGGGTAATCGGGACAGAGAGGGACAACTGGCTTCCACATCAAGCCCTTCCCTTGCACCGTTAGGTTGTAGCTGCCCTTCCAGGAACTGGAGATGGGGAACGGGGAACTGTCAGATGCCGGTTCACAGACATCCTCATGATCACTCTGTAGGTTGGGAACCAGCTGGTGTCACTTGGATCCTTGGGCCAGCTGGCTGAAGCTTATTCCTGTCAATTGAGTATAACACTAGAACCTTCCAGAGACTCTCTTTCATGGGATAGCCACCTGAGACTTCTGGAGAGGACTCTCTAGGGTTCTCTCCCACTAAAAGACTGGGATAGGTGAGGGAGTTGGATTTAGGAAGTGCTTCCCAAAGGCTGCTAAATAATTGCAAAGTTCCCCCCTAGGTCTTGCTATGGGGGCCTCCTGAGTAAGACCCGCTACCCCTAGGTGATGAGTTCACAGCTTTGTGGGAGAGCGAGACAGGAAAACATGGAGCTAACAGCCTGGGCTAAATGCAAAAAGAGAGCGCAAACACGCTCCTCACCCTCCTCCACCCCCAAATATGGTTAAAACGTTTATACCAGGTGAGAACATGGGATAAATATGTTACTGCATCTGCAGTGCTAGAGAAGAGCCATTTAATTGTGTGTGCGTGGTTTTTTTTTTTTTTTTTTATAGTTTTTGGTTTCTTATTCTTAACCCGAAAGGATGGAAACAGAACAGGAGGTGACCTGCTGTGCATGGCTGAGGTGCTTGGATTGGGCACAGGGTTTCACTGTGGGCACAAGAAGGCCCATGGAGGGGCTGCTGTCTGCCCCATCCCTGGATTATTGTTGTGAGGATCAAGTCGAATAAGGGTTATGCTTAACTTTGTATGTTATAAATCAATAAATAACTAAAACGTAGCATTATTTTCTTGAGAATTGCAGGCTTGAGAGCTCAAAAGATGTTTTCAATTTATTGCATACCTGTGTTCCCGGGGCTGTCTATGGACTTCCCACATGTCAGACCCAACTAAAATCCAAGCTTGATGAGGGTAGGGAGCTAGCCTTGTGCCAGTCACAGGGTGAGACTCCAACAATTTTTTTCTTAATGATACAAAAAAGTGGTTTCTAATCCTGACTGCCCCCTAGGGCATTAGCCTTGCTACGCAGATGGGAGTATGGAGGCTCAGAAAGGTTGAGTGACCTGCTCTAGGTCTCATCACTAGCTAGTTAGTGAGTTGGGGTAGGAGCTCAGCTTCTCCTTCTGTGAACTTCAGGCTCTTCCCATGATGCCCAAGCTGACCTGGAGCTTTACTGGGCTTAGATGTCCTTGACAGAGCAGGCTGCTGTGCCCAGAGCATGTGGGATCCTAGGGACAGTTTCAGGGACAAGCAGGTTCTCCTTTCCTGGCTCCAATGACAGTGTAAAAAGTCAACCCTGATTAACTGTGTATATGATGAGCTCTTCTTTTCAAAGAAGGGCAGAATAGTATCTGGGGCAGGCAGAATAATGGTAACTCAAAAGACATCCACATCCCAATCCCTACAACCGATGAATACGTTATGTTATGTTATTGGCAAAAAGGAATTAAGATTGCAGGCAGAATTAAGTTGGCTAATCAGCTGACCTCGAGATGGGGAAACTATCCTGAATTATTAAGGTGGCCCAATGTAATCACAAGGGAGGCATATAATAAAAAAGGGAGGCAGAAGAGGCAGAGTGATGTAATGTGAGAAAGACGCAAGTGGCCATTGCTGGCTTTGAAGACAGAGAAAGGGGCCACAAACCAAGAAGTGCAGGCAGCTTCTAGAGGCTGGAAAAGGCAAGAAAACAGATTCTTTCCTGGATCCTCCAGAAAGGAAATACAGCCTGGTCAATACCTTAATTTTAGCGCAGTGAGACCTGTGTTGGAATTCTGACCCCAGTACTGTAGAATAATATATTAATGTTGTTTTAAGCCACTGATTTTCTGGTAATTTCTTAAAGCAGCAATCAGAAACTAATACAGATTTCGCAAGCAGCAGGTCTCAAGCAGGCTTAGCCTGTGCCCTGGACTCCAGGGAGAGACATGGTAGAAGCAGACACAACACTCCAAAGCTTTCTGGAAAGCCCCTCTTCAGGCTGCCTCTTACTCCAGCCAGAATACAGAACCCAGGGGGTCACAGACTTTGAATAGCTTCACGGATGTGCAGTGGCAGCACCTTAACCTGGGCCCATACTGCATACCTCTGGCTTCCTGTCCTGGGCCTTTCTGCCCCTGTGATATTGACACTTACCACTGTGCATCCTAGAACTGTGCAGTGTTGTCATCCATGGAGCCACCCTTGACCAACAGAGGGCAGGAACCTATGACCAAGTGCTTTCCTCTTTCAACTGACGGGCGGGCAGTTCTGAGATGTGTTCCACACGTTCTTTAGAAGTTTCCAAGGAATTGAGCACTTGTTTCTCCTGTGGAAGCTACATCAGGAATGCATCCTTTTATTGGCTCTCCCTTCTTCCTGGTTTCCCTCTTAAACTGTAACTCACTCCGGCTTCTTGGGGTCACCACCTGAATCAACACCCCCTGTAAGTGAACCTTTGCCTCCAGCCCTCCTTTAGGAGGAAGCCGTGCTTTAGAACAACAGCTGCTCATCTAGTATTTGCCTGAAACGATATCCCCTGTCCATTCTCACATTGCTGTGGGGAGCTCACAAGGGGTTCTGGGGGCAGTGAGCCCTCGGGCTTGTGAAGAGCTGCACGTCCCTGAACGAGCTTCCGTCCTGAGGTCTTGGCTGAGGGCTCAGGGGAGACTTGCTGGTCTAGTTCAAGATGGTTGGATAAGGTCCCAAGGGGTAGTTTTGAGGCTCTTGGGAACATCAAGAGTCCCGATTGCTTAGTCACCCAAGTCCCCCGACTCTGGCGAGCTTCTCTCAGAGTATACCCATACTTCTCTCAGAACAGTGTGCCTATCATTCAGAACAGATGCTTTCTGATGAACTTAATTGCATCATTAGCAGCCAGGCTACAAAATGGGTGATTTGAGAGTTGCTGGGAAGCGGGGAGCCTCCTGGCCCCACGGCTGGGCAGCTGTTCCCAGGACTGGCTGAACATGCCTTTGCAGTGGGCTCTTACCCTGCCCCCTCCCTGGGCTGGCCTTTCGAATCCTGAGGCTTTCTCACCAGCCGTGCCCAGAGCAGATGGAAACAGATCTCTTGGGCATCTCCAGCTGATGTGGATTTCACAGCAGGCGGAAGAGAGTGAGGGCAGCAGACAGCCCAGCCCTTCCCACGGCCACTTGGGAGGCCACACTGGTTGTCCAGCTGTCCACCCTCACTCCTTGTGAAAGGGGTAGGACTGGGGGATCCGTTGCAGGTGGCAGGGAAAAGGACTAGAAATACAAAATGTTCCAGTTCCTTACAGTTTTTAAACCTGAGCTCCACGGAGCTGGGGGATGGGGAGGAGTGGGGGCGGGGGGGCACGGGATGAGGTAGCAGGGACCCTTAGCATTAGTGCTTCGGCCAGAGCAGAGCATCTTCCCAGCTTCATTGTACAGCAGTGCTGCTGTGTAAAAGGCTGGACTTGTCCCTGTCCCCAGACACCTCCTCTCCTTCCCTCCACTTCCTGCCCGCCAGCCTCTGCTCTTTGCTCTCATCCCAATCTCCTTTCTACATAGGCACATCCACCCGATCCCTCCAGGCCTGGCTCAGATGCTCCACTTTCTCCAGGAGGCCGTCCCCTCCTGCTTCCTCCCCTGCTAATTTTAGCAGTGACCCATCCCTTGTCTCTGAAGTTTCCAAGGGCTCCATCTGCATTGCTCAAATGGAACAGATCACTTTCTGTCTGGAGTTATAATTACTTCTGCACTTGGTCATTTCTCACACTGTCTTGGTTCCCCCTGAGAGCAGAGACGGACTCTTTCTTGGTCCCATAGTTCCCATGGGAAGTACTTGGTACAATCTCTTTCTTTGGTTTTTAAAAAAATCTTTAATGAGTGCATGTGAAAAAGCTGATGTCAAAAGCTGCTGCTTTCAAAGATCCTAGTTTAGTTAGCTCAGGCTGTTGTAACAAAATATCCTAGCTTAAACAGCAAACATTTATTTCTGACGGTTCTGGAGGCAAGAAGGTCCCAGATCAAGGTGCCAATTTGGTGTTGGAGGAGGGGTCTCTTGCTGGTGTGCAGAAAGCTGCGTTCTTGCTGTGTCCTCACACAGCAGAGAGACGGAGGGTCTGGTCTCTTCCTCTTCTTGTACGAACACTCACCCTACCACGGAAGCTCTAGCCTCATGAACTCCTTTAAACCTGGCTGCCTCCCAAAGGCCCCGTCTGCAAATGTCATCACACTGGGGATTAGGCTTCAACATACGAGGGGGACATAGACATTCAGTTCATAGGAAACTCCATCTGATGATCATAACAGCCTCTGAATTAAATGTTGGGGATTCGGTTCAAAACCACCCTCTTTTGGGCACCTGCTGTGTGACTGGCATTCAGCTGGGAGTTGGAGGGAGGGAGGTATTCAATGATAGGTAAAGCCAGTCTCTGTGCCCTGGGAGCTCACAGTCTAGCAGAGCTGCTGTGCACAAGCCTTGTCATCAGTGCCAGGGTGGGGGCTCCTCAGGGGTGTGCATGCCAGGGTGCGCTGGAGGGGGAGAGGCATCCCTGTGGGGGCATGGGTGGCTACCTCAGGGTAGGCTCTACCACCAGCTCTGGGCAGATGCCAATAGACTTTGAAAAGACAGTCCTGGGTGGCCTCCAAGTGAGAGCGAAGAGGCCTCTTTCTCTTTTGAGTTGGTTTGTCTGTTGTCTCGTTTAGATTTTTCAAGGCTTTATCAAGTCCCCCAATACCTTAAGTTTTACACTTTTTTTTTAGATGATGAGGATGAGTTTAGAGCTGTGGTGTCTGTCACAGTGGCAACCAGAAGACACATGCAGCCGTTTAAATTTGTTTAAATTAATTAGAATGTAATAAAATGAATTCAGTTCTTCAGCGGCAGTAGCCATGGCCATATTCCAAGTGCCCTGTAGCCACCTAGCTACCCTAGGGCTGGTAATCCTTGCCCTTTTGTCCCTCAAGCCACTGTGAGAGCAAATGAAAGGGTTTTGAGCCGGCCAGATGAAAAAGTGGCCAAGAGGCCAAGGTAATAATGGTCCTTTCGTACCTAGGGAAGCCTGTCCTTACCCACGATGGGTCACACTAACTGGTGCCTCTTCCTCATGTAGAGGTTGCAAAGGAAGCCCAGGTTTTTGGGAGCCAGCTTCTTGAGTCCAGCCCAATGCTATAAAACACAGCACCTATCCAATGAGAGAGAACACCAAGATAAGCTTCTCCTTAGTTATAAGCATATTATTGTGATAGTAAATTTATATTCTACTTTTCCTCTAGATAAGTGTAATTCCCTTTTCCCATTTACTAGTATTTTTACCTTTCTGATATTCCAAGAGTGATGGGGGGCTCTTTGCTGTGACAGCCAATGCAGCGTACGGGGCATTTTGCACACGTGCCACGTGCATGCAACACCCCTGCTGTACCATGTGGAGAATGTCACTCATCTCAGGGTATCGGAGTGCCACACTGACAGGTGTTCTGGGGGCAGTCACTATATACACCAGCCCCTATGCTGAGGGCCAGGTGACAGACTCGGGAGGAAGACCTCAGTGTGTGACATCATCCATTCCTTCCCTCAAACTTCGTTGGTGTGTACACCCTGTCACTGTGCTACTAGTAGGCATAGAGAGATGATAGAACTGTGTTCTTGTCCTCCGGGAGTAAAACTCGTTACCTGGGACTCAGGGAAGGGACTGGTTTGCTGAAATAAAACTCTCAGGTTTATGCGAAAGTGATGCACCGAGGCACCCAGTAAGAACAAGCTTCCTTCTCCCTGCCGTATCGTTCAAGTCAGATGTTGGCTTAATAAACATTCACCGAACTCCTCTTGTGTGGGGCCCAGGCTTGCTGCTGGCCCTGGGAGGGATGCCGGGATCATCAGCGAGGGCCGTGGTCCAGGCAGTTCCCAGTCTATGGTGGACGAGTGGCTTGCATTCATTTGCAAAGCAGACTGTGCTCAGCCCTCTGAGTTGAGCCCCACAGACAAGTACCACAGGGGAAGGATGCAGACTCGCCAAAGAACCATCAAGGGCAGAGCTGGCAAAGCGCCTCTGGAGGTTTCCTCTCTCCAGTGGGTTGGTCCGACTTCTCCGAGTGGCCTTCGTTGCTGGTATTTCATAGGTATGGGTGGGGAGACCACTTCTGCTCACCTGGTGCTCTACGTTCCTCTGTTTCCTGGGTGGGGTCAGAAGAAAAAACCGTTTCTCATGGTCTCAGTGAATGCCAGCCCTGGAAACGGCTCCAGAATGTGTTTAGTACAATTTCCCTCATTTGGGGAAACTGAGGCCCTTGGAAGGAAGGCCGCCCCCTTTAGAGCCCCATGCAGCCAAGCAATGACTCGGCCTGTCATGTAGACCCCAGGCTTTGCATTCAAGTTCTTAAGGTATCTGAAGAAGAACAGAGAGGGAGGGGTGCCCTGCTGCCTACGCCACATTCACAGAGATAATCTGTCAAGGGAAGGAAGAAAAAAACTCAACGGCGAACAAGCCATCTATTCTTGTCTGCGCCATTTTCCCATGTCAGGGGCAGACTGTGCTGAAAAATTTAGGTTTCTCCTTTCATGTTTCCTTTCACTGCACTCTGGACAAAATGCCTTTCTTCTCCTGCTTTTCTTTGGCAGGATCCTGACCAAGGCTGTAGAAAAAGAATCTTTTAAGAACATATATATCTATCTATCGATATACATTCAGCCCCTGACAGTGACACGGAACTGTAGTGCCTCTTAATTACCCAGGAAGTGACAGGGTCAAGAGGTGTCTGAAAGCTGCCTTGTGGTTCTGGGCATTGATTTCTCACCATTGTCGCTGCTTCACAGGCTGGAGTGGGAGCCACGGTTGCCTTGTTTTTGTCCACTGTTTGGATTTCTTCCTTTCTTCCTCCCTCACGCTCTCTCTCTTTTTAAATTGAAAAGAAACTTCTGGCGTTTTGGGTATTGATTGGAAATTCATAAAAGCCGGACACATTTTTGGTTGGCTGACCACTCTTAATTGCTGCTTGGGCACTGGGGGAAGAGAACCAGTTCTTGCAGAGATGCCCTCCTGTGTGCCCCCATTCTCTGGCTACTTTTCTGCTTTCTTCCTATAATCTGTGAATTTGTGAAGGGAAAGTAACAATCTAAAAAATTGTTTAGTGCCCATGAGTAGTTGCTAGCTGCATTTATGATGCATAGATAAGAGTAAAACTCCTTGTTGCCCAGGCTGGCTGGGCAGCCAACAGGCTGGCTGTTGCCCAGCCAACAACTCTTGTTGCCCAGGCTGGAGTGCAGTGGCATGATCTCGGCTTTCTTCAACCTCCGCCTCCTGGGTTCAAGCGATTCTCCTGCCTCAGCCTCCTGAGTAGCGGGGATTTCAGATGCCCGCCACCATGCCCGGCTAATTTTTGCATTTTTGATAGAGACGCGGTTTCACCATGTTGGCCAGACTAGTCTCAAACTCCTGACTTCAGGTGATCCACTCCGTTCGGCCTCCCAAAGTGCTGGGATTACAGGCGTGAGCCACTGTGCCTGGGCTGATAGTGGTATTTTTTAAAGGAGTAAGCTAAGGTTTTGAACCATGGTCATCAAGAAATTATCATACACAAACAGATCTGCAGGTATTTCTGGAAACCTTGGATCAAAGAAATTTTAGAAATTTCTGGAAAGTGTTTTTGAGTTGTATTTTGGGACAGAGAAGTCAGAGGTAGGGTGTCAGATAAGTTAGTCGTGCACAGAGGTTTTGTGGGCATTTTGTTCTTCCATAAAAACTGTGGAGAGTAGTTACATTAGCAGAGCAGAGAAAGGGTTAATTCTTGGTTTGGTACTAGAGGAGTTCTTTTTTTTTTTTTATTTACTAGAGGAGTTCTTCAAGCTGTTGCCACGTCCTAGAGGACCTTAGAAGTTTTGCTAAGAAGGGAAGTCAGAGCCAACACCACAAAAGTCTTCAATTCTTCTTTTCCCAAGTCAGAGCAGAGCTAACTGTGGAAATACAATTCTAGAATGTTCCAGAGGCCCTTGGAAGGAGTCAGGGGCATAGCAGTTTTCTCTTCATTGTACAAATGAGACCTTGGAACGTGAAGGTCTTATACGTAATGATATAAAACAAAGAAAGAATCTATAATACAGAAATCTTACCTCTCTCCAGAGAAGTCTTGGATTTTCTTCCCAAACTTCTCTGCTTTTCATCAAAGTTTGAAACATATCTATAATGGATAAGCCAGCTCTTTGACTTTAAGTTTTAAGGTGTCAAGGACAGAGCAAGGAGTTGAGAGTCAAAACCCAGAGTTTTAATCTCCCTCTACCTCTGACCTTGGGCAAGCCACATTCCCTCTCCCGACCTTGCTCTCCTCTTCTGAAATATGAGCAGTTGGACTAGTTGACCTTCCACTCAGCTGGGAACCAAAAAACAGAAACAAGAAATATATTGATGTCCACTTTTGAATAACAGTAAAAACTCATCAGGCTTCACCTTGGGAACAAATTAAAATGTGTTTAGCTCTTCGTTATCCATAAACATTGACAGCACACGATTTAGGATCGAGCCTGAATTAAATATTCCCAAGCACCTGTCCACTGCATCAGACATAGATTGGGGATGGATAGAAAAGAAAAAAAAACTATTGAATAAACATTGAACAAGTAAATATATTAACACGATGCTGAAACTCCAAGTGTGAGTATGTCTTATATAATAGCTCTAGAAAATGTTGCCTGCCTGTTATCTATCTATTCACTCAACAATTCATATACATTTCATGCATGTGTGGCTGAGTCTATCCATCCATCCATCCCTGCATCCCTCCAACCATTCACCCATCCCTCCCTCCATCCAGCTACCCATCAACTCAACAACTTCCCAGCCTATGTACAAGGGAGGGAGACAGGGATGGTGCCACAACAAAGAGGCTTAGAAAAGTGGCATAGGGCTCAGAGGAGGGGACAGCACACTTCTCACGGGAGACATGGGGAAGGCTTCATGGAGGAGCTGGCCTTTGAGCTGAGTTCTGAAGGGCAGATACTGTGTGAAGGATAAGGGGATACGGGGGAGACAGCAGGAGCAACGCACAGAGACAAGAAAGTACTGTTTCCAGTTCCCCGGTACTGTTGCCTGGGGAACACCGAAGAGTCAAACAAGAAGGGCAGGTCGGGTGTGTTGGCTCATGTCTGTAATTCCAGCACTTTGGGAGGCTGAGGCAGGAGGATCCTTTGAGCCAGGAGTTCGAGACCAGCCTGGGCAACATAGTACAACCCTGTCTCTACAAAAAAATAAAAATAAAAAGATTAGCCAGATGTGGAGGCATGCTCCTGTAGTCCTAGCTACTCATGAGCTCTAAGGTGGGGGGAATCACGTGAGCCCAGGACGTCCAGGCTACAGTGAGCTATGATGGCACCACTGCACTCCCGCCTGGGCAGCAGAGTGAGACCCTGCCTCAAATAAGAAGACTGAAGGCACATTAACTCTGAGGAGCAAGGCAATTAAGGAGAGCGGCTCGAAATGTTTTGGAGGGCCTTGGAAGCAGCCATTTTTCTGGCAGAAAGTGTGAAGGAGAATGAAGTTACGGGGGTGGGAGGGGTGGGGAGCGGCTGGAGAATGACTGGCACATGTTGTTACAGGAAAGTGTGTGTGAATAAAATACGGAAAGGCAAAAGGAAACTCTGCATATTATGTGAAGTTTTACAAGTGTCTCACACTTGGTCTCCAAGAGTTCCACAAGTAATTCTTTATAAAACTTTGAAAAGTCAAGGAGACTTTATGTTCATAAGAGACTAATTAAAGGGTGGGAGGTAGAAGGGTGTGAAAGGAATTTTACTGTTTTTGTGTGAGACAACAGCCTTTGGACCTTCCTGCACCTGGCCCTCTGTGCTATTTTTCTAGAATTGCAGAGATGGAAACGTGAGTAGGTGGAGTCCGCTGCAGTGCCCTGGGCCAGCTGGCTTTCCACCTGGGAAAGCACCGAGCTGAGTGCAGAGCAGAGACCCAGGCTGGGATCCTGGCTTTGCTCCTCATTCCGTGCAGGACTTGGGAGAGCTGCACCCCTTCTTTAGAATGGCCTGAAAATGCTTATAGTAACAATTAATTACAATAAAATATAAAAAGAGAAACTAGCCATAAACTTGAAATCCCTCAAACTGGCTGATGTTTTCACAGGTTCTTGTTTTATCCCTAAAATAGACTGCTGAGAATTATTTCCCTTATTTTGCAAATTTAAAAAAAGTGAGGCTCAGAGAGTGAGTAAGTGAAAGTCGACACACGGGGTAACCTTTGACAAGTTACTAACCGATTTTTGTGCTTGAGTGACTAGCAGAACTCTTGGAATCAGGGGTTCCTGACTGCCCTGGGCTCTTAAATCATTAGCATATAGCTCTTTAAGGGTATTTAAGTAGAAGAGGGATGGAAGGTTGTGGATGAGGGGAGAAGGAGTGGAGGAAAACAGGAGAAACTGAAGGTAACTGGGGACGGAGTAACTTTGCAAGTTTCTCAAATATGGCTTCCTCGACAATAGAGGAGGGGATGGAGGAATGAGAGTGGGCCGTGGGCAGGACCAGGCCAGGCTGACCTCAGTGCCCTCTGCCTGCTCAGCCCGTACTCTGTCCTGTGGCTGGAGACCTGGTAACCACAGTGGCCAACACAGCAAATAATGCTTTGTTGGTTTTGCTAAAAGAAAGTAAGAGGAATACAGCTTACTCCCTGAGCCCATGTGCTGAGGCAGTGGCTTTGCAGCCCCTAAGCCGGTCTGTGATCCTCTGCTTCTAAGTTATCTTGAGTGTCCAAGTAAAGGGAAACCCAGGCTTTTTAGGTGCGATGCCTTTTTCTTTTACACGCATAATTATATACAGGGAAATGCTCCGATCGTAAGGATTCCATTTGGATCAAGGCATATTAGGGTCCAGAACATTTCTATCACCCCAGAAAGTCCTTCCTTCCCAGTGAACGCCCACCACCCCCCGGCAACCATGATCTGGTTTCTATCACCATTGGTTAGTTTCAGCTATTCCAGGTTTCCTATAAAGACAAACGGGAGGCGCTTCTCATGTTTGCCTTCCTTCACACAGCTTGGCATTTCTGAGATTCACCTGAGTTGCTGCATGTCTCCGTAGATCATTCACTCCTGTTGCTAAGTAGTATCCCATTGTGCAAATACATCTGTTCTCTTGTGATGGTCACCTAGGTTGTTTCCAGTTTGGAGCTATGAGTAAAGCTGCTACAAACATTCTTGCAGGAGACGTTTTGTGGACATGTGCTTTTCATTTCTCCTAGGTAAATGCCTATGAATCAGTAGGCTGCTAGGTCGTGGAGTAGATATAGTGGTGTGCTGGAGTGGACCAGGACAAGTGAGCAAGAGCCACTTGTGGTCATCTCTTCCCAGTGCTGCAAAATCAGGCTTTGTAGCATTTGCTTTTCTTCTGGAGAGTCCATTAGTATTTTATTTTATTTATTTTACTTCATTTTTTAGTCAGGGTTTCCCTCTGTCACCTGGGCTGGAGTACAGTGGCATAATCACAGCTCACTACAGCCTCAACTTCCCTGTGGAGAGGTCATTGTTAAAAATTTACCAGTATCCCACTGGGTCAGTATATATTCACCTTTTAAAGAAACTCTCAGTTTTCTAAAGTGACTGTACCATTTAACACTCTTATTAGTGAGGTATGAGAGTTCCAGTTGCTCCACATTCTCTCCAATACCTGGCATTGTCAGTTTTTAATTCTAGCCATTCTAGCAGGTGTGTAGGGGTGTCTTGTAGTTTTAATTTGCATTCTCTGGTGACTGATGATGTTGAGTGCTTCACATGTGCTAATTGCGGTTATTTGTATATCTTCTTTTGTAAAGTGTCTTTTCAGTCTTTGGCTCTTAAAAAAACTAGATTGTCTTCTACTATCAAGTGACAGAAGTTCTGTATATGTTTTATATGTATGCCCTTTGTCAGACACATGTTTTGTGAATATTTTCTCCTGGTTTATGGTTTATCTGTTTGTTTTCTTGATGGTGTATTTTTTGCAAGCAGACATTTTACATTTTGATGACATTAAATTCTCAGTTTTTAATTTATGGTTCATGTTTTCTGTGTCCTTTCTAAGGTATTGTATTGTGTTTCCTCTACTTGCAGTGACCTTCCCCATTACCTTCATCTGGAGAACTATTCATTCTCCAAGGGTGCCATAGTTTCAATGTGTACCCCAGAAAGCATGTGTTGGAAACTAAATCCCAAAGCCAACAGTGTTGGGAAGTGGGCCTAATGAGAGGTAATTAGGCCATGAAGGTGGAGTGAATGGATTAATGCTATTATCACTGGAGTAGGTTTGTTACAAATGGTGAAGTTCAGTCCCCTTTTATTCTTTCTCTCTCTCTCTCCCTCCCCTCCTCCTCCTCTCTTTGCCCTTTGACATGGGATGATGCAGCAAGAGGGCCCTCGGCAGATGTCAGCTCCTGGATCTTGGACTTCCCAGCCTCCAGAACTATGAGTCAATAAATTCCTACTTATTAAATTATCCAAAGCAGGTGGGGTGTAGTGGCTCACTCCAGTAATCCCAGCACTTTCGGAGGCCGAGACAGATGCATCACCTGAGGTCAGGAGTTCCAGACCAGCCTGGCCAACATGGTGAAACCCCCTCTCTACTAAAAATACAAATACTAGCTGGGTGTGGTGGTGTGTGCCTGTAATCCCAGCTACTTGTGAGGCTGAGGCAGAAGAATCACTTGAACCCAGGAGGTGGATACTGCAGTGAGCCAAGATCGTACCACTGTACTCCAGCCTGGGCAACAGAGTGAGACTCCATCTCAAAAAACAAAAAAAATTATCCAAAGCAGGGCATGGTGTTGCATGCCTGTGGTTCCAGGCTCAGGAGTTTGAGGCTGTGGTGAGCTATGAATGTGCCTGTGATTGGCACTGCACTCTAGCCTGGGCAACACAGTGGGACTCTGTCATTAAAAATAAGTAAATATTTTTTCTGAAAGATTTTATATATAAATAAATAAATAAAATCGATAGATACCCAGTCTGTGATATTCTGTTATAAGAGCACAAAATGAACTAAGATAAAGAGCCAACATAAATGTCACCTGTTTAGAGAACCCTTCCTCTAGGTGCATTCTCACCTCTATTCTGCCGCTTAGTTTATTTGTCTTTTAGCAGACTGTGATCTAATTGTCTCTTTATGAATCTTTCCAATCCGAGTGATTGGGAGCCACAAGTGGGGCATGTGGGTCTTCTGGATTGTTTTATCTCCTCTCGATCCTTCTCTTTTCCTAGTCCCCTTTCTCACCTCCATGAGCACCCATGTTATGTGTCTGGTAATAGTAGGTTCACAGTGAATGCTAATCGACTGAGTTACCTTGAATGTGACCAGCTGGTCACGAATCTCCAGGGCTGACATCTTTGTCTTTTGATTATGTTGTAATGATTGGAGAACATATTGATTATGGAGTCAGAGGGTGGAGGTAGTTTACTTCACAGACCAAAAGTGAGTTTGAAAAGTTCTACCAGGTTCTACCAAAGTCAGAGCCATTGAGGATCCAAGTGAGATTCTCTTAATACTTGGAGAAGGTAAAGGTCGGGCAGGTCTGTGTGTGCGTGTGCTATGAGGGGGTGAGAGGAGAGGGTGTGTATGCGGAGTGTAATCTGAATTACATCTAAACTTTGAGACCTGGTTGACAAAGCACTGGCTGGTGGTTAGGCAAACGTGAGGTCAAGTACATTTATAGCCCTGTGACCTCAGGCAAGTGATTTCACCTCTTCAAATCTCAGTACTCTTAGCTATAAGCCAGGGCAGTAATGCCACCCGTCTCATTAGGGTGTTGTGAGAATGAAAGGCAATGTACGTAAGGCAGTTCTGGAAACATCGCAGTGTTTCTAGAGCCTTCCTGTGCCCGGGGGTCTGGGCAGCTTCTTTGCGGGATGATTTGCCGGTTCCTCGGTTTGTGGGATTTGGAGTGAAGGGTTCAGTGTAGTCTCTGCCCCCGGCAGTTAGATGCAGTAATGGAGCGGAAGGTCCTGAGGAGTCACACAAAAACCCAAGGGAAGCAGAATACAGGAATGGTGCCATCTCATAGGAACAGATCTCCACCCCAGAATCGGAAGGTCTATTTTTTTTTTTTTTAAGCAGTTTTCAAATTGTCTTTGTTTCTGTCAAATGGTTGCCAGAATGGGCTTTGATCAAGGTTTCCACTGCCCGTCAGTGAACGGAGAGTTGTGGGGAGGAGTCCTGCCAGAGACTGGCAAACGCCCTCATCACAGACTCGGAGGCGAATGGGTGATTTCTGAGCACAGGTGATGCTCCCTCACACCAGGCTGTGGGCTGGAGTCCAGGCATGAGTGCTGTCTTGACTCCCGCTGGGCCTGCCACGTCCAGTGGTGGAAGGGGAGATGATGGGGAATGTCCCCCCTTTCCCCATCTCTTTGACGGTTCCTATCTGAATCTAGAAGTGCAAAGCCACCCCTAGCAAGCTACTTCTCCTAGTCGTTTTCCCCATTGTAAACTGGGGGTGCCAACATCCCTCCTCATTCAGGGTCCTTTCAAGAATGTACAGAGTGGCCAGGCACAGTGGCTCACGCCTGTAATCCCAGCACTTTGAGAGGCTGAGGTAGACAAATCACCTGACAGGGTCAGGAGTTTGAGACCAGCCTGGCCAACATGGCGAAACCCCGTCTCTACTAAAAATATAAACATTAGCCGGGCGTGGTGGTGGGAGCCTGGCACGAGAATCGCTTGAACCCAGGAGGCAGAGGTTGCAGTGATCGCGCCACTGCACTCCAGCCTGGGCGACAGAGAGACTCTGTCTCAAAAAACAACAGCAAAGAATGTATAGAGTGAGAGTCAGGAGCTTTGGAACGTGGATTGGCCAGTTGTTGCATAGGTACATTGTGTGAGCGTGCCAGGAAGGGCTCCCTATAGCATGTGTGCGCGCGCGTCCGTTCATTTGTTCATTCATTCATTCATGCATGCATGCATTCATTCATTCGTGCATTCGACATTTATTCAGCACGTGGGTGAGACACACGCTGAGATTCAATAAACTGCTGCTCAAAGTTGTGCCTAGACGTCCAAGGGTTAAGCCGCCGGCGCGGGCCCCTCTGCGTCCTCCTCCGCCCCCGCCGGGCGTGGGGAAGGCGGGAAGGCGGCGCGGCGGGTGCCAAAGTCGGAACCTGCTCGTCGGCAGCTCCCGGCGCTGCCTTGACTCGCGGCCAGGCCTGGCGCGGCCGCCGGCTGTGGAATGTGTGAGCGCCATGTGTCACCGCCCCAGACTGTGGGAAAACGCTGCTCCGCTCACCTCCCAGCAGCTGCCCCGCGCCCGCCCGGGCGGGAGCCGGGAAACAGGAGCCGCCCGCCGCGGAGGCCGCCCGGGGGCACTTCCGAGCGCGCGCCGCCTGCCCGGCCGCCCCCGCGCCCGCCGCGTCTCCCCGCCCACACCCCGCCGCCACCCGGCCCCGGGCGCCACCCGCGGAGCAGGCTGCGGGAGGGACAGCCCGGCACGGCCCCTTTCCTGCCCTTCACACCCCTTCTGCTTCTCAGGGGACGCTCGTTCACAGACCGAGGCCCGTTGCGCGCCGCCGCCTTCGGAGCGCCGCCCTCCTCCCCAAGCGGGCCGGGGCGAGTGGCTGCAAGAAGCTGCGGTTTGGCCCGCGGGAGAGGGGGCTTCCCCACTGGGGATGACTGACGCGAACGCCTTCCTGGCCCCAGCCGGGCCCCCTGAGGTCAGGCCCAGTGGTGAGAGAGCTCTGAACAGGAGGCCCCACGCTGCCTGCTCCCCCAAATCAGAAACAGTCTCCCCCCGGGCGAGGCGAGGGATCTGCACCACCCCACGCGCTCCCGCCTGCCGACTGCCTAGAGCCTGGTGTGAGCGGGAATCACGTGTGTTCACACATCACGCAGGCAAGGTCTTTGAAGCCCAGCCACGTGGGCAGATGTATTGAAGGTCACCCTGCTGGGTGGCCGCAGAGCTCCTGTTGGAATCCACGCTCAGCGCACCTTCTGCCCAGTCCCAGCCCCAAAGGCATGGTGCCCTTTCTCTGCAGCCTGGTGCCCCTCGTTAAGTTCCTGCCTCATAGAGAAGTTGGGGATGGGGCAGACGGGGGTGGGGGCAAATCATGGGTCCTGGGACCCCGACAGCTTTACCTAAACTCAGCCTCATGCTGCGAGAGGTCCCAGTGCGTCACCTCAGCCTGATTTTCTGAGGGTGCCCCGCCTGAGAGGCCTGGTTAGTGAAGCCGCCATTGTATCCAGCCCTCTAGCAGCACCTGTCATTTGTGCACCTTGTTCCGGCTTGCCACCTCCTCTGTGGAAGCCTTCCCAGTTTGGCCCAATCATTGCTTCCGGTTCTCCGGCGGCCTTTGACTGTGGTTCCTGTTTATGGCACTTGTGGCCCCTGTAACTCATGGCCTACTTGTCCTCTCCTCCCTCCCGGAGTTTCCTGAGGACAGACACTGTGTTGCTCTCCTTTGTATATTCCACAGAAATGGTAATTTGAGGGCTCTGCTTGAGGCAGCTGCTCTGTTTGTTGGCTGAATGTTACGCAATTTACCCCTGGCTAGGAATCTCACCAGATGTGTGACCTTGGGCAAGTTACTTAATCTAAGCTTCAGTTTTCTCATCTGTAAAATGGAGATCAACTGCTATTGCGTCTAAAGTGACTTGTATAGTGGCTGGCACAAAGCAGATGCTGTGTGTGTGTGTGTGTGTGTGTGTGTGTGTGTGTGTATGAATGATTGCTAAAGTTCCACAGACTGGTGAGTTAAACAACAGTCATTTATTTTCTCCTGACTCTGGAGGCTGGGAAATCCAAGATCAAGATGATGGTGGATTAGGTTGTTAGTGAGGGTGCTCTTCCTGGCTTGCAGAAGGCTGTCTGCTCACTGTGTAGCCGTGTGACCACAGAGAGAGAGCAAGTCTGTTCTTATGAAGACACGAATCCTATCAGATTAGGCCCCACCCTTATGATCTCAGTTAACCTTTATTACTTCTATGAAGGCCATGTCTCCAAATACAGTCACACGGGGAGCTAGGGCTTCAACCTATGGCTTTTGGGGGACACAGTTCAGTCCATAGCAGTGTGGGGAAAGGATGTGACGCAGCCTAGGGAGACTCAAGGAGGGAATGCTTAGATAGGAGTGTGGAGGCAGCAAGAGGCTGGGTGTGGCCGGTACAAAAAGCATGTGCTGGGTAGGAAATAGGTGTGAGAAGCTTGCGGGTATCGCCAGATTATGGAGGATTCTGAATGCTGGGTGTGTTTGAAGGGTTTTGAATGCTGAGTTTTTACTTGATGTGCCTGTAAGTAGTTGCTGAAGGTGGTTTGGGAGTGGAGGAATACATCCTTTAAAAATAATTTAATTTATTTTAATTTTTAATTTTTGGGGCTACATAGTAGGTGGTATATATTTATGGACTACATGAGGTATTTTGATACAGGCATGCAATGCATAATAATCACATCAGGGTAAATGGAGTATTCATCACATCAAGCATTTAGCCTTTGTGTTACAAACAATCCAATTATACTCTTTTAGTTATTTTTAAATATATGATTAAATTATTTTTTATGAGACCAGGTGTGGTGGCTCAGGCGTGTAATCCCAACACTTTGGGAGGCCGAGGTGGGCGAATCACCAGAGGTTGGGAGTTCAAGACCAGTCTGACCAACATGGAGAAACCCTGTCTCTACTAAAAATACAAAATTAGCCGGGCATGGTGGTGCATACCTGTAATCCCAGCCACTCCGGAGGCTGAGGCAGGAGAATTTCTTGAACCCGGGAGGCGGAGACTGCAGTGAGCTGAGATTGTGCCATTGCACTCCAGCCTGGGCAACAAGAGCAAAACTCCATCCCCCCCAAAAATATATATACATATATAGTCACTCTGTTATGCTCACAGATACTAGGTATTATTCATTCTTCCTATTTTTTTGTACCCATGAACCATCCCCACTCTCCTATCAACCCCCTCATTACCCTTCTCAGCCTCTAATAACTATCCGTATATTTTCTGTCTCCATGAGTTCAATTATTTTAAATTTTACCTCCCACAAATAAGTGAGAATGTGCAGTTTGTCTTTCTGTGCCTGGCTTATTTCACTTAACATAATGTCCTCCAGTTCCATTCATGTTGCTGGAAATGACAGGATCTCTTTCTTTTTCACGGCAGAATAGTATTCGGTTGCATATATGTGCCATATTTTGTTTATCCATTTAGCCATGACGGACACTTAGGTTGCCTCCAAAGCTTAGCTATTGTAACTAGTGCTGCAATAAACACGTGCATGCAGATGTCTCTTTGATAGACTCATTTCCTTTCTTTTGGGTACATACCTAAGAGTGGGATTGCTGAATCATATAATAGCTCTATTTTTAGCTTTCTGAGGAACCTAAACCGTTCTCCAAAGTGGTTGTACTAATTTACATTCCCACAAACAGTGTACTGAAATTCCCTTTTCTCCGCATCCTCGCCAGCATTTGTTATTGCCTGACTTTTGGATAAAGGCCAATTTAACTGGGGTGAGATGATATCTCATTGCAGTCTTGATTTACTCCTTTGCTGTGCAGAGGCTTTTTAATGTGATGTGATTCCATTTGTCCATTTTTGCTTTGGTTGCCTTGTTTGTGAGGTGTTAGTCAAGAAATCTTTGCCCAGTCCAGTGTCTTGGAGAGCTTCCCCCGTGTTTCCTTTTGGTAGTTTCATAGTTTGAGGCCTTAGATTTAAGTCTTTCATCCATTTTGTTTGATTTTTGTATATGGTAAGAGACAAGGGTCTAGTTTCTTTTGCATATGGATGTCCAGTTTTCCCAGCACCATTTATTGAAGAGAATATCCTTTCCCTAATGTATGTTCTTAGCACCTTTGTCAAAAATGAGTTCACTGTGTATGTATGGATTTGTTTCTGGGTTCTCTGTTCTGTTCCATTGGTCTATGTGTGTGTGTGTTTAGGCCAGTACCATGCTGTTTTGGTTAATATAGCTCTGTAGTATAATTTAAAGTCAGGTAAAGTTACTCCTCCAGTTTAGTTCTTTTTGCTAAGGATAGCTTTGGCTATTCTGGGTCTTTTGTGGTTCCATATAAATTTTAGAATTGTTCTTTCTGTTTCTGCAAAGAATGTCATTGGTATATTCATAGGGATTGCCTTAAGTCTGTAGATTGCTTCGGATAGTATGGACATTTTAACAATATAGATTCTTCCCATCAACGAACATGGAATATCTTTCCATTTTTTGTGTGTCTTCTTCAATTTCTTGCATCAATGTTTTATGGTTTTCATAATAGAGATCTTTCACTACTTTAGTTAATTCCTAGGTGTTTTATTTTATTTGTAGCTATTGTAAATGGGATTACTTTCTTGATTATTTTTTTCAGATTGTTTCCTGTTGGCATATAGAAATATTACTGATTTTTGTATATTGATTTTGTATCCTGCAACTTTACTAAATTTGTTGATCAGTTCTAATAGTTTTTTGATGGAGTCTTTGGTTTTTCCAAATACAAGATCATGTCATCTGCAAACAAGGATGGTTTGACACGATCTCTTCCATTTGGAAACTCTATATTTCTTCCTTCTGTCTGATTGATCTAGCTAACACTTCCAGGACTATGTTGAATAACAGTAGTGAAAGTGGGTATCCTTGTCATGTTCCCAATCTTAGAGGGAAGGCTCTCAGTTTCTTCCCATTCAGTGTGGGTCTGTTGTGTACGGTTTTTATTATGTTGAAGTATGTTTCTTCTACACCCAGATTTTTTTGTTTTTTTTTTGAGGGTTTTTATCATGAAGAGATGTTGAATTTTATCAAATGATTTTTCAGTACCAGTTGAAATGATTGTATGGCTTTTGTCCTTCTTTCTGGTGATACATGATGTATCACATTAATGGATTTGTGTATGTTGAACCATCCTTGCATCCCAGGGATAAATCCCATTTGGTCATCATGAATGATGTTTTTCATTTGTTGTTGAATTTGCTTTTCTAGTATTTTGTTAAGGATTTTTACACCAATATTCATCAGAAATATTGGTCTGCAGTTTTCTTTTTTCAATGTGTTTTTGTCTGGCTTTGGTATCAGGGTTATACTGGCCTCACAGAATGAGTTTGGAAGTATTCCGCCCCCCCCCCCCTTTTTTTTGGAATAGTTTGAGTAGGAATGGTATTAGTTCTTCTTGAAATGTTTGGTAGAGTTCAGCTGTGAATCCATCAGATCCTGGGCATTTCTTTGCTGGGAGACTTTTTATACAGCTTCGATCTCATTGTTTGTGTTTGGTCTGTTCAGGTTTTGGATTTCTTCATGGTTCAGTCTTGGTGGGTTGTATGTGTCTAGGAATTTATCCATTTCTTCTAGATTTTCCAATTTATTGGCATATAGTTGCTCATAGTAGCCACTAATGATCCTTTCAATTTCTGAGGTAACAGTTATAAGTAAATCCTTTACAATGACATGGCAATAGTAAGGCTTTGAAAATGCTTCTCATGGGTGCAAGATATAGGAAATTCAACTCTAGTTTTCAGATGAGGGTACTGAGGTTGGGAAAATCAAGTGACCAGCCCAAAGTCACACAGCAGGTTAGTGGGGACCAGGATCAGATAGAGCACTTTCTGTCTTCACAGTGGACCCCCCCAACCCCACCTTCCATTGCCCACCTTGGCCTTTGAGTACTAGGTGGGGAAAGGAGCTCAAGGAAGGTCCACTTGTTGGAGCTGTGGCCAGTGGACTACAGGGCATGAGAGCAGAAGCAAAAGCTACCTGGAGCCTACAGCAACATCCAGATGAGAACCCTGACCCCACTGGGACAGCATCAGTCCACAGGAAACTGTTAGGGGACAGTGAGTAGTGGATATGAATGGAGTTGAGGCATTAGAATACATGGGCAGGAAGAAATAAGAATATTTTATATCTGTTCGGGTATTTTGGTTACCATTATCGTGGCTGTTTAAGATGCTCCCTGAACCATACATTTAAGTTAATGTTTTAAATAGTAATGCATCAAATTTGACCCAAATCTGAAGTACTACAAACAATATGACAGTACAGACAGAATGGCTGGAAGATATTAAGTGTCTAGGAGCACTGGTTTTGCTGATAAGACAAGCTCTATGGAGTTGACTTATTGGTTAACTAGCCATTGTCTAGACGAAGAAACTGAGGCTTGGAAAGAATAAAAACTGCCTGAGGCCACACAGATGGTAAGTGGCAGAGCTGGTTGACTGCAGCTCCATCAGGCTTCACTGTCTGTACTCTTCCCACCCCTGACGCTGACACTGGGTCTGTGTGACACTTGGATATCGGGTATCCATGTGGTAGCTATATTTTCCAAGCCCCAAATAGGGACACATGGTCTGACAAGTGTGAAGGTACTTATGGGGCAAGAGACTAGAAGGTTTTAAATTAGGCCCGTCCCAGCAAATCCAGGACATCTGGTCATCACAGATATCTAGGGGCTGCCCACACCCCTGGCACGAGGCAAGCTTTTGCCATTTAATACTCTTTCCCATCTTGAATGCCCGAGGTCTATTTTTTGGTTTAAGCACATGCCACAGACAAGTGAGGGACATTTACAAAGATCAAACAGCTGGAGAGAAATTGCAAGAGACATTCTTTTCAGGGAAGTCATAGCAGGGGAGAGGGTAGGAGAGGGCAAGGAAGCGGCAGAGGGTCAGAAGAATAACTCACGGGTTCTAAATCCCAGGAGATGTAGGGCATTGTGAGCTGAGGTCAGGTTAAGGCTGGGGACTTTTTGTCAGTATCAGGCCCGTAGCTACCCACTTCTCTCCCTTCCTCTTTCCCCATCCCTTCTCCTTGTTCTTTTCTCATTGTGAAGTCTGACTACTCCCTCCAGACTCTGGCTTAGAGCAGAAGGAGCTGCAGCTGGTCCGAGGCACCTCAAGGAGGGGGTGGCTGCTTTCTGTACAGTGGAGACAACTTCCTGAAGAGCTATGTGACTGCGCTGAACCCGCTTCTGTAAAATGGGTCCACCGATAACAGGTTACTGTAGAATTGTAGAGGATAGGATGTGAAACTGTCCTATAAACGGTAAAGAATTGGACACATGTGGTGCTCAGTTTTGTATTCAGTGGGAGTTGGTGTCGCTGTTATGCTGATATGGTTAGAATAACTGCCAGTCTTAGGAGCATTCATCAGGAGAGGCCTAACAGCAATAATGTGAGGTTGTGTGTTTGCTTCATTTGAAATGGTACAGTTGCCTGCTACCTCACAAACACAGGGAGAAGAAAGGAGAAGTGAGGTGCAAGGTGGGTACGTGTGCATGTTTCAGTGTGTGTGTGTGTGTAGAGAGAGAGAGAGAGAAAGGGAGGTACAATTTGGCATTTGTTAGGAATTGCACAATCATATAATATTAGGGACGGGCCTTAAAGAATCTGTCCTCTTCATTCCTTCTATGGATAGGGACACAAAAACTCAGACAGAAAAAGGCTAATTTTCCAAGGCCAGTCACTAGTCAGTCGGGGGCCACACGGGGCATGGTCTCCAGGTCTTCTGGTCCAAGTCCAAGGCTTCTACTGTGAGGCCATGCTCAGTCCCTATCATACAAACCACGATACACAAGGAGCAGTTGTGGGGGTCAGAGGGATAGATGTGACCTTTTGTGTCAGGGTTTCCCAGATTATTTGGGAAGGCCACACTTACAACCGTGACCCAATCAAAGAAGAGCCTGAAACAGTATTGACTGGGATGTGAGAGCCAGGCATACAGCTTAGGGACCTGGAAGAATGTAGGTGCAGAAACAGCCATCCAGGCCTGGGTGTTTGGGGAAGGCTTGAGGAAATAGCTGAAGGAGTGGACATGGACCGTTAGAATAATAAAAAGCAAGGAATTAAGTAATATTTCCTTCAAATGATGCTTTTTGCTCCAATTCTTGCCTAGAGGTGATGGTTGGGGATTTTACCAGCATCTCTCTTTGGAAATCAAATGTACCAGTATTTCGCTTTCCCTGAAAAGCCTAAGTGACAAATTGATAGCTTCTAAAACCTCTCTGCAGAGGGTTAAATGTCTGTGTTGGAGAAGAGAAACTCATCAGTTAATATCTACTTCTTAATCAGCCCAAGGTGCTGGAAAAAAAGGCCATTTACCAAGTGGTTAGCAAAGCTAATTTGTCATTCTGGCATTTTGACCTACTGTGCTTTTAAGGCATTATTCTTCCGCACCGTTTCAAAACTATTATTCTTCCACACTGTAGTTTCTCTTGGAGAGAAACAATTACATCTTTCCCTACCATATGCAATGGGATGTCCTTGACATTACTTATTGGGTTTCCTTCTTATCTGGAAACTTAGTTGGAAACTCTGGAGTAGCGGGGGACCTTCATTTATTCATCTCTCCACCCTCCGTAGCACCTCCCGTAAATCCTTGCCCAGGGCTGGCTCTGAGGAACCTTTTGTTGGATTTGAAATGATGATCATATCGGGTTAATTTCTGACATTAGCCATAAAAATTGGCTAGAGTTCAAAGCTGGTGGCATGTTCAAGTTACTGCCAAACCTCTTGCTCATTCCCTCCCACCCCCCAGCCTCAAGTTGTGAGCAACTGAATTTATCAGCTGTGAAACTGGTTGCGCTAATACCTCAGATGAATCTTCAATATAAGCTATATCCCCGCTGGGGCTTCTTGAGGAAGGTGACTAGGTCTCACACCCATCTTGGAACCTTTATGCTTAGTCCAGTGACTGCCTGGTGCGTAGAAAGCGCTCAGTATATGTTTATTGGATTAGACAGAAATTTTCTAATGCCTTAGAAATTAGAAAAAAACATTTTCATTAGGTTACTTTCCCCCTCAAACTCAGACTACATATCATTATAGAAAAGAGAAAGGCGAGGGGGTGGGGACAGAAAACACTTCTGCTCTGGAAACGATACCATTAGCTCCTTTTTTCAAGCCGGCATTTGTGATCTGATACCTGTATTTCACACAAGAAATGACAACTTCCCTGATGCTTCAGAGTCTTTTCTCTTATCTAGGCTGATTTTTTTTTTAATTTAATTTTTTAAAGCACAGACCCATCTTTGATCTATGCAGGGCAATGTATTTGGGTTGACAAGATGGTTTCCCTGTTTCTTCCTTTAGGAGCACTTTCATCAGTATGTTCCTGTCTTGGTTTAGTCCTCAGATGATTTTTTTTTTTTTGGCCCAGAGTTTATCATGGACATTTACATTAGAGAGTATTTCTGCATCTTTCTGTGATTTTCATCTTTAGTTTATTAGAATAAGTCCCCCTGCCTTCTTTGGATGTTAATTTTATTTAAGAACATGATCTGGGGCTGCATATTCATTCATGTGAATATTAACTAATCCAGATGAACTTTACTGGAATGTAAATACTGTGGCTGGAAGGCAAGATCAAAACCATTCCCCAAACAGAAATGTTAATCTTTCTATGGCCAAGGGGAAATGCAGCAGTTTAACATGCAAGCAATTTCATGCATTTTTACATTAAGTCATTAAGTAGACTCTTTTGTCTGTTTTGTATGGTTGAAATTATTTATGAGTAGCAGGTAAAGGCCAAAGGTCACCAGCGTTGCTTGACCTGTTTGAATATCAGTCCATACCAAAGATGTTTGGAGAAATCACTGTTCTGACCACAGTGTCAACTAACACCAAAGGTGGTGTTTCATCCACCTTAAACATGTCACCAGAGGTTGAGTGAAACTACATACTTGCTTCCATTTATATACATGGTCATTCAACACTTAAGGATGGGGATACATCCTGGGGAAATGCGTTGCTAGGTGATTTCATCGTTGTGTGAACACACCGTAGAGGGCACGTACACATACCTAGATGGTATGGCCTACTGCACACCTAGGCTATATGGTATAGCCTATTGCTCTCAGGCCACAAACTTGTACAGCATGTCATCTACTGAATGCTACAGACACTTATAACTCAATGGTAAGTATTTGTGTATCTTAACATATGTAAACATAGAAAAGGTACACTAAAAATATGGTGTTACAATCTTATGGGACTGTCATCATATATGAAGTTCATCATTGACTGAAACGGTGTTATGTACCACATGACACCGTGTGTGTGGGTGTGTGTGTATGAGTACATGTATATGCATATGTAAAACCCAAGACTTCAGTGCAGTGTGTATATGAGGCGTGTGTGTGCATGATGTGGTAGTGGGGAGATGGGTCTCGTAGGTTCATGCAAACTAGCAAAGCAGAAGCTTAAGTTTAATGAATATTTAAAATATTATAGGCATTTACTTACAAAACAAATTGTAGATTTCTTCTGTATATCAAGAAATCAGTAGATCTTTCTATAAAGGAAAACTAAATCTTTTGATTGATAAGAGTGGGCTTTCCCTGAGTACTGATGTCATTGAATCACATTTAGATGGAGTGCCTTGGAAAGTCTGACATCTCTCATAGATGCCAACATGAGAGACTAACCGTACACAAAATAGCCTAGAGCCACTGGGGATTCAAATGGCTCCGGCCTGACCTCTTATCCTGACTTTCATGCTTCTACCACCTCCAGCTCAGACCAGTCTCTTAGGCTAGGTCTAACACAAGCCAGTTCCAAAGAATGGGTATTATTCCTGGGTTAAATAAATATTTCATGTGATTTCTTTCACTTGGCCAGTCAGTCTGATTGGTCAGTCTGATCAATTCTTGGATCAGATTGACCTAGAACCTTCTGGTTATTATAGTACTATTCTGTCTCTGTCCCTTAGGAAAGGATCAGCAACAACACACACACACACACACACACACACACACACACACACCACGCTCTTACAGCATTTCGAAGCTTTGGTGAGACACCTTAACTTATTTAAACAAAATATACAATTAAATAAGTGAAAGCTTACATCTGTTTTGAGATTGACTCTGGTAGCACTAGTCTTACTGGATTTTATTAAAAGGAATTCCAGTTATGGTAACTACATTTATAAAAGCACAACTGGGGTGGATGAAATTGGAGTCGTTCACTAGGTTAGATCAATATTCAACCCTGGCTACACATTCACCTGGGGAGCTTTTGAAAAATACTGAGGCCTGGGCCATACTTCAAGCCAATTAAAGCACAATCTCTGACTGTGAGGCCTGGGCATCTGTATTTTTAAAAGCTCCTCCAGGAGATTTTAATGTTGAGAACCACAGAGTTAGATGAATGGAACCAGGGAGTCAGGAAAGGGGTGATGAATACTATGCCATGCCAGTGACGGACCAAAGAGGCTAAGCTTTTTTTCTTTGTTAGATGGAGTTTTGGTCTCGTCACCTAGGCTGGAGGGCAATGGTGCGATCTCGCCTCACCGCAACCTCTGCTTCCCAGGTTCAAGCGATTCTCCCACCTCAGCCTCCTGAGTAGATGGGATTATAGGCGCCCGCCACCACGCCCAGCTAATTTTTGTGTTTTTAGTAGAAACGGGGTTTCACCATGTTGGCCAGGCTGGTCTCAAATTCCTGACCTCAGGTGATCCACCTGCCTTGGCCTTCCAGAGTGCTGGGATTACAGGCATGAGCCACCACGCCCGGCCTGAGCCTAAGCTTTTCATTTAGAGTAAGTCTCTGGATGTCAGAGCTGGATATATGCCTTAAATATATGTCTCATTTTGGAGGAAGGAAAACTGAGGCTCAGAGGCTTAGTAATGCTATATAGTATTATCCTGGCCAGAAAGTGCCTTGCACTGTGTGCCTCAGCCCTAAAGAGCAACCTTGAGAATTGAAAGAACAAACTCCTGTCTATGTATCTAACCATCTATTTATTTAGTAATATTTAAACAGTGGAAATGGTTTATGGTGGTGTTATCAGCACAGCTTTGTAGCTCTCAGATGTAAAGGCTGTATCTCTTATTAGCTACTGCTTATTTTTTCTAAGCCTGTCTTCTTATCTGGCAAATAAGAATTAAGAATAACTACTCCCCAAGTGTTATCACAAATGAGATGACAGCAGGTAAAGCATGTAGTATGTGCTTGGAAAACTAAACGGAATTATAACTATTAACTGCATTTAAAAAAATCTTGGGATTTATGTAGAAATAGCTGCAGAGGGGATAAAAAGAGTTTCTTGGAGCTTCTTTGCACGAAATAACATAACCCTGCAAAGGCTGTTTTTGGTTTCCATCGATTGAAAACACAAATAAACCCCAACTGAAGCTCATCTTATGAAGGCATGAATGGATTTCCAATCTGTGTTTTCTTGTTTACTGTGGAAAATATGCGATCCAAGGAAAACACAGGTGGTTAAACTGTTCAGTGCCTCTATTTTTATAAGCAGAGGGCTCTAAGCATTCAAACCCAAATATTTTACTTAATAGAAAATGAAGACGAACTTCTCAAGGTTAACTGGCTGCAGGTTTCCTGTGGCCAAATTTAGATTTTCTCTTTCAGCCATCAGCTGAAATTCCAAAACAATAATAAAAAGCTCACAATTAGCATTTTTAAAGAAGCATTTTCTTTTCATTTAGGAGCTTTTTCTTTTCTGGCATCCCTTTTGTTTTGCAAAAATAAAATCCTAGGAGGGAGAGGAAAGCCACCTCCCCGCGTTGGATGCTTGCGAGATGAAGATGGGAGCCGGCTCCGCAGGGCCCTGGAGAAGGTGGCGCCCCTCCCCCGTCCCCCTACCCCCCGCCCCCACTACCCACCTTCTCTCCCCGCTGCCCGTCCCGCCACCGGGGCTTGTGCGGACGTGTCTCGGGCGTGACCTTTGAGCAGCTGCGCCACCGGCTCAGCCTCGCGGCGGGGGAAACCCGAGCTCCCAACAAAACAGTTCCCTCTTTGGCTGGGCCTGTGGTATTTCCAGGCGCTGCCGGTGGGGAGAGATGCCGCGTGCCTGAGAGGCTCTGGGAGGTCGCCGCGGCTTTCGCTTCCCGGGTTTTCCATTTCCGAAGGGGCTGAGCGTCTGCAGAGGAACCCGAGCTGATGCTGGGGCTGGGGCCGGGGCGGGAATCTAACGAATGCAGCTCTGGGGAGGCTGGAGGGAGCGTGGCTCATCCTCCTCCCGGGATGGGTCCTTCAGCGCTCTTTCCTTCTTTTTTCCTTTTCGCAGGTGTTACGTGGTCAACAGGGACTGAGACTCTTTAAGCCCTTACATCTCTAAGGGCTAAATCTCCTTCCCGATGTTCGTCCCTCCTCCAAAGCGGTAACAGTTTTCACATGATTCAGTTGCCTCTACCTGCCTGAAGGACTGGAGTGCAAAGTTGAACTTGACTCCGGCAAGTGAATTGATCCTTCCCTGGGGAAAAAAGTTTAGACATGACTAATAGCTAACTTTTGAGTGCTTCCTCTGTGCTAAGCACGGTACTAATCACTTAAATGTAATAACTCATTTAATCATCACAATTGTATGACATAGGAATTATTATTTCTGCTTTACAGGCCCCAGAGAAGGCCAGGAAAGGTTTAACAACTTCTTCAGAATCACACAGCTTGCAAATGGTTGGGCTGGGTTTACATTTAGGCGGTCTTGCTCCAGAGTCAGTGCTCCTAACCATTGCAAGCAACAAATCTCAACAAAGTGGAGAAGGAAACGCTGGGAAATTTGGAAGTCAGACATGGCAGGTGAGGACTTTCTTTTTTCTTTCTCTCTCTCTTTTTTTTTTGAGATGGAGTTTTGCTCTTGTTGCCCAGGCTGGAGTGCAGTGGCGCGATCTTGGCTCACCATAACCTCTGCCTCCCCGGTTCAAGTGATTCTCCTGCCTCAGCCTCCCCAGTAGCTGGTATTATAGACATGCACCACCACGCTCGGCTAATTTTTTTTGTATTTTTAGTAGAGACAGGGTTTCTTCATGTTGGTCAGGCTGGTCTCAAACTCCCAACCTCAGGTGATCTGCCCGCCTTGGCCTCCCAAAGTGCTGGGATACAGGCATGAGCCATTGCGCCCAGCCAGGACCTTCTTAAATGCTCTGTTTTGGTCAGAAAGTGCTGGGACCCCGAGGCGGCACACCCAGCACTCACCAGGAACTAAGTATCTGCTGCCCGTTTTGGACACATGCTGGCAGCTTGTTAATTCTCATGCCGCCATTCTCAAGAGGGGCTCCCTGGCAATCTGATCTATTGCCTGTTGGAAAGGGACAGGGCAGGCAGGGACAGGAGATGCCGACGGCAGGCAGTTGGCTCCCAGGGTTGGTCTGAAGAGAGAAGAGAGAGGTGTGAGAGAGGGACCCACGGCATGAGGGCCGAGGCAGGGGCCAGGTCTCGCCTTCGATGCCCCAGGAAGTATGCCAGGCACTTGGGGGAACTCCTGTCCTGAAATGGTGACGTCTGCATCCAGCAGGCCAATTTATTGATGAACAAGTTTGGCTGGACTGTCAAGGAGTCAGAATTTGTCCCTTTCTAGTTTGTTCCCCCGTATGGAGGTATGAGCACAGAATGAGTCCTTAGAGGATGCTTCTGGGGAGAGAGCAGTGAAGACCACAGTTCTAGGATGGTTTGAGAGCTCCCTTCTCTGGCATATGGAAGAGCAAGATGTGTGCCCTCCCCCAAACATGCGCCACACCAGGTTCACTTCCCGCTGGTCTGAATATCTATCTCCCTTGGCTAATTCTTACTCTTGGATTCCATTACCTTTGAGCTAACAGCTCCTACAGTGCAATTTTATATCAGCAAAAAGTACCCAGCACAGTTGCCTGAGTCAGGCAGGAAAGGCTTTGTGCCCCTCCCGCTGCCCACTCAGTACCCACCCACACAGCACACAGCAGGAGTACTGAAAATGCACCCAGGCCAGGCGCTGTGGCTCACGCCTGTAATCCCAGCACTTTGAGAAGCCGAGGTGGGCGGATCACAAGGTCAAGAGATCGAGACCATCCTGGCCAACATGGTGAAACCCTGTCTCCACTAAAAATACAAAAGTTAGCTGGGCCTGGTGGCACACGCCTGTAGTCCCAGCTACTTGGGAGGCTGAGGCAGGAGAATCGCTTGAACCCGAAAGGCAGAGGTTGCAGTGAACTGAGATTGTGCCACTGCACTCCAGCCTGGCAACAGAGCGAGACTCTGTCTCACAAAAAAAAAAAAAAGAAAAAAGGAAAAAAAAAAAGGAAGTACACCCACAGGGTGGGTACCTGGATGTACCCCTGCATCACCCTGACTGTCTGAGTGTCCCCAGGCCAACCTTCAGAGTACAATATTTCTTCAGGCGGATAAACTGGTGTGGTGAGACCCTTTGTGGGTTCCTGTATGGCTCTGCCACTTACTTGCTGTGTGACCTTGGGCAAGTTACTTAACTTTTCTATGCTTCAGTCTTGTCATCAGCAAAATGTTGATAATACTAATACCTACTTCAAAAGGTGTTGTAAGAACTTAAATGAGTTAGCAAAAAAGTCTAAAATGCCTGGCCCATGGCAAGTGCTCAATAAATATTAGTTTCTGCTTTTACTATTGTCACAACTATTATTAGGTTGGTGCAAAAGTAATCATGGTTTTTGCCACTGAAAGTAATGCCAAAATGCGATGACTTTTGCACTAACCTAATATTACTGTGCAACTCTAGGCAACTAACTTTACCTCTCTGAATCTCATTGTCCTCACGATAAGATGAGGGTAATAGTATCTGTTTTACAGGATTGTTGTGAGAATTAAACAGTGTTAATTACTATTGTAAAGTTTGCAATAAATGATTATTATTTATGTGTTGCTTTAGCCTGGTTTATCTCCCGGGAGATGACTTTATTTCTAAATATACAGGGGTTTCTTAGAAGAGCTTCAGAATACTAATCATCGCTAGTGAGGGCACTTGGACACTTTGCTTAACCTCAGCCAGCACCTCTTTTCCCAGCTGTAAAATGGTATGATAATAAGCACCCCTAGGAATCTCAAGGATGTTATGAGGGGAAAATATACAATAATATACAAAGCACTTTGAGCTTCTCTGAAGAGAGACGCATATAAATGGAAGGTGGTATTAGAAGGTGGGGTAATCACTGGTTACCTCCCCCCCTTTTTTATTTAATTAGGAGAAAACTAGTAATTAGGAAGCATGGCCTTGTTAAAGCTGTGGCCTGGGAAATAGTTCTCTTGGCACTTAATCAGAACTGTGACATGGCGCAAGGTTTTGCAAAATGTGGGCAGCAGGGGACCTTCCCCCAGGCTCAGATTGTGAGAAATGTGCTGTCTCGGGCCCAGATCCTGAGGTGGCTCAGCTGGCTGGGGAGCCTCCTAAGGAGATCTTCACTCAGGTCTGCAAAGGGACTCTGCCCTGCCTCAGTAGCCCTAATCTCTGGGGGCCTCACAGTCATTCTCATCTGCAGGTTACAGCTTGCTGCAGGCCCAGAACCAAGCTTTTCTACCACATTGAACCCACTGGGACGACTTCAGGCTCCTGAAAAGCACCTCAGATCTAGTCTGGTCTCTGATTCAGTAGCAGAGACAAAGAAATCCCCTGCCTGTTCCCCTTAAAATGGGCCATTGTGGAGTAGGTGCTGGGGCCCTAGCTTGCTCCCCACTGTGCCTTTGTTAGAGCAGTAGCCTCCAGCAGAACCCACTGTCTCTCTCCCTGCGTGTCCCAGTTTGCCCGTTCTCCTGGACTCTGCTTAAAGGCCGCCTCTGCCAGGAGACCTTCCCAGGTCTTCCCAGTTACCGTCACTCTCTTCCTCCTCTAGACTCTGTGTTTGGTACAGTGTGTGGCTTTTGTGTTTGTCCTGTCTTCGCTCACATTTGACTCTGAGCCACTGGAAGAAAGGGAAGGAAAGTAAGTCAGAGAAATGAAATGTTCCCATCCCCAGGCACCTGACCAGATGTTGCAGACAGACTGACCAGCACAATTGTATTGATTCTCCCTCAATACATTGAAAAAGCAAACGGGAGGAATCTGGAAAATCTTGAGATAGGCAGTTCCATTTTCAATGATGAATCTCTTAAAATACACAGATATCGTATAACAATCGTGTATCCACCACTTAGACTACCAATTGTTACTCTTTTGTCATACTCATTTTAAATGTATTTGTATTATGTATTTAAAAGAAGTGAAACTTGTAGATACAGCTAGGGTTCCCCATGTCCACTCACTGAAGACCCTTCTAGGGTCCACACTTTTCTTGTGATTTGATAAAGGACCCTGCATCCATGGATGGACAGAAGGATTTGCCAAAGTGCTGAGTTATGTGTGAAATTCTGCGTGTGCATCTTTCTTACACATGCCACGTCCATTGCAGAGCTGCTCTTGACTCAATCTTCCAGCGGTCTCCACTGCAACCACTCTGGCCCAGGCCACCATTTTCTATTCTTTTTTTTCTCTCTCGCCAGGTTTGGGTTTCACCATGTCAGCCATGCTGGTCTTGAACTCCTGACCTGGTGATCCACCCACTTCAGCCTCCCAAAGTGCTGGGATTACAGGTGTGAGCCACTGCACCTGACCCAGGCTACCATCTTCTGACATTTAAATCTTTTGCTCCCCGTAGCAGCCTCAGACAGACATTCTAAAGTCTTATATCATATTTCCCCTTTGCTCAAAGTCCACTCATGGTTTTAGATTTAACTCAGTAAAATTCCTATGTGGTATGTGTCTCCCGACCTCTGCCCCTCTGACCTCATCTCTCTCACTGAGGCAGCCTTCCTCGCACTTCCCGAGGTCCAGCCATTCTGCTCTTTTCGCTTGTCTTCATTCACACTGGGCGTGGCCTCAGGCTGTTCACGCTCTTGTCGCTGGGCTCGTTCCCCAGTTAACCACATGATGAAACCTCTTATGTTCTTTGGTTCTTTGCTCACATTCACTTCTCAGTGAAGATTCTCTGACACATCCTGTTTAAAAATGTGACATCATTCCCACCGGTCTTTCTCTTACCCTGTTGTAATTCTCCTTTTTCCATAGCACTCGTTACCGAGATAGGGTCTCACTCTGTTGCCCGGCTGGAGTATAGTGGAGTGATCATGGCTTACTGCAGCCTCAACCTCCTGGGCTCAAGTGATCCTCCTACCTCAACTTCCTGGGTGGCTGGGACTATAGGCACATTCTACCATGCCTGGCTAATTCTTTGTATTTTTTTTCTTTGTAGAGATGGGTTTTTGCCATGTTGTCCAGGCTGGTCTCGAACTCCTGGGTTCAAGTGATCTGCCCACCTTGGCCTCCCAAAGTGCTGGGATTACAGGTGTGCACCACCATGCCTGGCCCATAGCACTTGTTTTCTAGCAAATTATGTATTTTACTTATTTATTACATTCATTTTTTATTGCCTGTTTTTCTCTGTTACAATATAAGCTCCACGGGAGCAGGAAATTCTCTCTGTTTGTCCACTGATGTTTCTGAGTCCCTGCAATAGTGCCTGGCACATAGGTGCTCCGTAAATATTTACTGAATGATTACATAAATAAATGGATGAATGGATATGAGCATTTCTCACTGGAGAGGGTCCAGAACTTTCATTAGATTTTCCAAGGTGTCTGTGACACAAAAAAGGGTAGGAACCATTGACATAGTAACCCATCAAAAAGTTTGCTGGAAATTCTTTGCTTGCCGGGAAGTCTGCCTAATGAAGCAGGAGATCCTGAGGCATTTTTCTCCTTTTTTGATTTGTGTCTTTCCAGAGAGCTAATGCTGGCAGCTGTTGGGACGTCCTCTTCCAGGACTGGTGATGAGTTTCCTGGTATCCAGCCCTGGCCGGACTGAGGTAGGGAACCAGGGAGGCATTGACGGAGACCATGGGCAGGAGCCCTGGCAGTGGGCCAGCTCCAGAGAAGCTGTAATTTTCCTTGCTCCTTTTGTGGAGTCTGTCTGGGAGCAGAGGCTGAATGTGGCCACAGCTTCCTGAGCTTCCTTGGGGAGCTAGGCAAAATGCCCAGACCAACAGGAGCTGCTTCCTGCCTTACAGGCTCCAAGCACAGGCAAGGAGTAAGATCAGGACTTCTTGTAGGAACCTTAGCCTGGGTGACCAACAGTGGCCTGTGATGCAGAGAGAGATAATAGTCAAGTAGGGGGAGCTTGGAAACAAAAGACACCAAAGGCCATCTGGAGTGGATAGTGGAGTGAATTGGAGGTGAGTCAGCCAGCTCACAGGGCAGTTAAAAAGACAAGTGGGTAATTGTGGGTGCAGTCTGCCGGTCATACACCGAAAATGAGGAACAAGTGGTTAATTGGGCCCACAAGCCCAGGATCCCGCCTATAATTAGCAAATTGCAGGGCTTTGATATTTGCTTTGGTAACAACTTGTGTAGTAAATTGCAGGGAGGAAAAGTGTACCCCCAGCCTGGGGGGTGACTCTGTGTCACCATTCTCTCACAAACACTTGTAGGCAGCACACACATGAATATACTCCCAGCAATGGCAGTGGGACTTGCACCTTTCTGCAGGCTGACAGCCTCCTGTGATGCTTTCTGTTTCTGTTTACCCCTTGCTTAAGTTTTTGCCAATCAGGGCTGAAGCTGAGGGCTGGTTTCCTGGTGCATGCTCCCATTGTTCACACACTGATTTTCATGTTCCCTTAAGCTGCAGCCCTTGGGGAGGAGAGACCTTCTGGCCAGAGATGTGACCAGGAGTGGCCATGTAGTAATGGCCATGGGTAATTCCCATGCAAGTTCTATAGTGGAGGAAGGGGAAGAGACACAACTGAGTTCTGTTTCAGGATTGTCAAAATTTTGTCTATGAGGATGGTCAGTGCTTGTTCCTGATCAGAGACTGGCCTTTGTAGTTTCATATCTGTGGCTACCTCTGCAGGCTTCTCAGCCATTGTAACCAAAGTGCAGACCAGAAGCATAGGAAAATTGCACTGGGATTGTATGGTAAAACCCTATAAATGTCCGCACATGCAGAGAGACTGGTGAGCACAGGCAATGAAAAGAGCACTAAATGAAAGTGCCAGGAGACCTGGGTTTAAATTTGCACTCCCTACTGATGGGTCTTGTCAAGTCGCTTAAATACTCGTGCATCATCTCTGTCATTTATAGGTCTGTTTCTATTGACTGATTTTTCTCTTGATTATGGGTCACCATTTTTCTGCTTCTTTATATGTCTAGTAATTTTTTGTTAGATGGTAGACATTGTAATATTCTATCATTAAGTATTTGGACTTTGTTGTCTTCTTTAAAAAAAAAAAATCTTGGTTTTGGCTTTGTTTGGGCTTTATTTCAGCAGACAGTTAACTTACATGTGGATCAGTTTGACATCTTTGAATCCTGGCTTTACATTTTGCTATGGAGAGTCTAGAGTAACCTTCACTCCAGGAATAAGTTAGCCTTTTTACTCAAGTGTGATTTATCTGGTCTCTTCACTGAATGTCCCAAGGGATCACCAAGGACTCTCCACTTTGGCTGGTTGATCCACAGTTATGGCCTTACATTTTGAGAGCTTTGGATTGTTCAGCTTACAACTCTTCTGTCATTTATCTTCCCTGGTCATGTAGAGTTTCACTTTAGACACATATAGTTGAATACTCAGCAAAGACTCAGGAAAATAGTAGACTTATGGTGTTATTTTTCTGTGTATCTCCCTCCTTTCAAAAATTGTGACCCTCAACTCCTAGCTGCCTCAGGTCTGTAGACTGATCTCTGTCTCCTCAACTTAGTGAAGCTACTGGACTGTGCTCATGGACTGGAAATTGCCTCCAAGCATAAAGCTAGGGTTATTTCAGGTCTCACCTCATTGGTGCATTCTCTCACAGATTACAGTTTTGCACTACCTATTTTCCAGTGTCTGAGAACAGTAGTAATTCTGTTAAGACTGGAAGTTGAAGTCTTCTCAAGTTAATAAAACTTGTTTTCCCAAATGTGGAGGCAGAATGTAATAGTATTTTCCTCAAAAGTTAGTTATGATAACTCAACTATGTAATGGTTCTGAAAACACCTATAATCATGCATGAAAGAAGCAATGGAGCATAAAATTAGAATAGTTAATAAATTATAGTATTATTTTTCTTTTGCTTTGACACCAATAGTATAAATGGATTTATCATTTTCACAAAATTGTAGAATTTTAGGACTGCAAGGGACTTATCTCAGGAAGATAAAATTGGATTGCTCCAAATACCTCATTTTACAGATGAGTAGACTGAAGCTTAGTGAGGGAAAGTAATTTTCCCAAGCCCCCATGGCCTATTAGTAGAAGAATGAGACCGGAACTCAGGTGTCTTGGCTCCCAGCCTATGGGGCATCCATTCATTCAGCTCACATTTATTGAGTATCTATTAAGTTCAGAACACTGAACTAATTGCTATATTGCCTCTCTATAGTATCTTAGTTTGCAGAAATGTTAAAAAATCAATTTTGGAACATTATGGTAAGTTCAATAAATCAGCATATAATTTTGGACTTCTCTGGAGTGAGTAAGTCTGATTGACATTAATTGGAGCAGCCTCCATTGTCCAGTGCAAAAATGCAAAGTGCTTCCAGCATTCAGATCTCCTGGGATATTCTATTATAGTGCTTCAGACATATGAACATGTCAGGTAATTACTGTGGTTTTATGGCCCTGTCAGTTATGGTTATAGGGAAGCTAAGGATTTACTCTGCATGCAGCCCTTCCAGCCACTCAATGCAAAAATGGATGATAAAACTTTAAGAGGAGTGTGCAGCATGTTGCAAGATGTGAACAGAACACCATATAAGATGTCAGGAGGCCTGGATTCTAGACTTAGTTTGTTACTTCCATTTTCTGTGCCTAGGTTTTTCTAACTGTAAGATGAGGACAATAGCCTATGATCTACAATGCCCATTCCAACTCAGAGAATCTTTACATCTGGAGATCTACAGCAGGGCTATCCCTAGTGACATGCATGAAGAAGCTTGGAAATGGGGCTGGGTAGGAGCTGAGTCTGTAGAATGTGGAAAGGCATCCTAAACCAAAGGAAGAACACAAGTAAAGATGATGAAGCAGGGATATGGCTAAAATGAAATTTGTGATCTGATCCACATACAAGTATAGTGTACTACAGCTGGAATATAGAGAAGAACTTGAGAACCCGTGAGCAACTATCCCTGTACTCTTGGAGGCTCTGCAACCACAGTTTGAGAAACTCTGCATTGAAAGTTAAAAACCGTCACCTGAATAGTTAATAACATCAAAGATTGTGAAAGCAAGTATAAATAACACAGAAATTAAAATAATGAGGCAGGATCAGAAAGTGAGTGTCGTATTTATCTATTTTTTTCCTTTATCACTGAAACATAAACATAACATTTCAAAATCATTACGTAGAACTCCTCTCCTCTTCCAGAACAATGCTCAGAGCTTTGTAGACTCTGGTTTGCAAAAAACAAAACAAAACAAAAACAAACAAACAAACAAAAACGTCGTGAAAGGGAGTAGTGGTAGATGAGATGAGAAATGTTGATCAGGAGGAGTCAGGAGGAGATCACGGAGAGCCTTGAACACCAGGCTTAAGGGTTAGTCACTTACTCTGCGGGCTGTAGGGTTGTAGGGAGTGAGTGATACTTTATGAGCAAAAGGCTTGCTATGCTCAGGTCTGTGTTTCAGCTTTCTTTGGTTACAGTGCGAGGGATGGACTACAGGGGTAGAACAGAGGACTTGTCAGGAGGCTGGCTCAGTAGCCCAGGATGAAGGAATGAAGGATGAAAGTCTGAGGACCCTGACACAGGGAGAGTGATGGAGGAAGGCTGAGGATGAAAAAAGAATGAGAACTGTTTGTTGACCGATATGGAGGTCAGGGTGAAGCCCACATTACTAGGTTTCTAGGCCATGTGATGGGGTGAGTGGTGATTGTACAATCACCCCAGAGGCAGAGCAGCGATTCAAAACAGGATTTGAGAGAGAGAGAGAGAGAAAGCTGGGCTTTTATTTGATTCATTCTGTTTCTTTCCATGTTTGACAAAAAAAAAAAAAAGGATAAATGCATTTATTCCTTAGAGTTTTGTAAGGACTGATGAATTAGCATATATGAAAGCACCTAGGACATGTCAGCTACATAGTACCTTCCCAATACGTGTTAATTCCATCCATCCATCTATTTATTATTTATATAAGTTTGCAAGTTTGGAGGGAAATAATTAGTTTAATTAGGACCATATCAAACATTTCAAACTCATTCTGAGTAAAGAGCTCATTAGCCCAGGGGCTCTCTATAGGGTCAGATCACTTCCAGTCACTAGATTGGGCCATAGTTCAAGGCCAGAGGCTTGTTTCCCCAAGCATCAGGCCCTTTCTCTTTCTTCCTTTCATTACCAACTCCCTGCCCCACTATCATCCTTTTCTAGATCTCTTATGTGGTAAATGCAAAAAAAAAAAAAAAAGAAAGGTGCACAAACATTACATGAAAAGCATAGTCAATTGAACCAATGAGTTTATTCAGTTGACTCTTCTGAGGACATAACCTGTGCCAGGCTGTGGTACATATATGTGTGAGAGACTGTGGCATTCTCCTCTTCTCCATGATTGGACAGTACCGTCAGCATTGAGGCTCACAGAGTTGCCTTACCTTGGGAGATGCAGGCTTTGGTGAGAGGGCCCCATGGAGCCTGACCTCAGTTGCAGGCCTTCAATGGGATGAGCAACACCAGGCACTCTTTCTCAGGCTCCTCATCCCCATGTGGTTTGCATGTTGCTCAAATCAACCAAACTCTCCCACACTGGCCTCCTCCCTCTTTCTTAGTTCCAGGAGACCAGCATCCCCGAGCAAGGGAAACACTGCTCAGCTGCTTTCATCATGATAGCCAGCGCTGAGTGCAGAGCTGTCAGGAAGCCAGGCCATGTGGGCAGCCAGCAGCACAGGCCAGAGAGCAGGGTGGCGCCGCAGCAGGTGCCTGGGTGTCCCTGTGAGCTCAGTGGGACAAGAGATCTTCTGTCGAATCCAGTGTGGACTTGGTTTGGCTTTCCAACAATTTTAGCCCAACCAGATCCCTCCCTTTAGAATTCCTTCCCTTGGACAAAGCAACTGCAACTATAACTTCAGATTCAGAGGAAGCCTGCAAGCTCTGGCTTCCCTTCTTTGCTTCCTTTTTTTTTTTTTTTTTTTTTTTTTTTTATGGAGTTTCACTCTTGCTGCCCAGGCTGGAGTTCAGTAGTGCAGTCTCAGCTCACTTCAACCTCTGCCTCCTGGGTTCAAGCGATTCTCCTGCCTCAGAGTAGCTGGGATTATAGGTGTCTGCTATTATGCCTGGCTAATTTTTTGTATTTTTAGTAGAGACGGGGTTTCACCATGTTGGCCAGGCTGGTCTTGAACTCCTGACCGCAGGTGACCCGGCTACCTCAGCCTCCCAAGTGCTGCGATGACAGGTGTGAGCCACCATGCCTGGCCCCTTCTTTGCTTCTAACCCAATCTGGATGTTGTACTTTTACACACTCCTACCACTGAGAGGTTGGATCTAAGTCCCTTCCCCTTGAATCTGGTTGGGCTCGTGACCACTTTGACAAGCAGCACAGCAGAAGTGCCTCTGTGTGATTTCAAAGCCAGGTCATAAAAAACCATGTGGCTTCCAGGTTGTTCACTGTGCACTTGTTTTTGGAGCACTGAGCTGCTGTGTAAGAAGTCCAGCTGCTCTGAGGCCACTAGGCTGGAGAGACCATGTATGGATAGGTTCTCTGACCAACAGTCCCCATCAAGCCCAGCCTTCTAGCCATGTCCACCAATGTCCCTGACATGTGCATGAAGCCACCACAGACCCTTCAGACCAGCCCATCGGCCAGCTGAATACTTGTGAATAACCTTGGTTGATGCTTTGTGGAACAGAATCTCTCAGCCAAGCCCTGCCTGAATTCCTGACTCACACGTTCAGGTGATTTCTTATGCAGCAACAGATAACTAGAACACTGGACATAAATGGAAGAAGCTTTGCGGTCAGCTTTTAATAAGTTTAGGCTGATTTCATGTGATTTACCCCATCCATCTGCCCCTGCTCGTGATAATTCCATCTTGTTCAAAACTTGGATGGAGTTACCCCTTAACTGAGCCGAAACTTCACCTGGGTTTACCGACAGCTTCCTGAGCCTTGACAACACTTTCAAGTTTCCCAGCTGTTTGGTTGTCAGTAAAATTTCACATCCAGCCACACACTCACACTTACCCCCACACAATAGCTGCATGTTACCGTAATCCAAATGATCTGCAAAAATTGCCAAAAGTTGGGACTGTGCTTGTAAAAGCTGTTTTCTATGGATCTGGACAAACAACGTACAGCCAACACTTTCTCAGCAACTCCTCGTACCAGAAAGGGTAGCTTCCTATTTCTTGGCTTGCACTTCAGGCCCACGTGGAGTATAAGATTTCTATTTGGGGCCAGGTGCTGTGGCTCACGTCTATAATCCCAACACTTTGGGAGGCCGAGGCGGGCCGATCACCTGAGGTCAGGAGTTTGAGTCCAGCCTGACCAACATGGAGAAACCCCGTCTCTACTAAAAATAGAAAATTAGCCGGGCGTGGAGGCGCAGGCCTGTAATCCCAGTTACTCGGGAGGCTGAGACAGGAGAAAATCCCAGTTTCCTGAGTGGGGCGGAGGTGGGAGTCAGGGTGAGCAGTGTCCCTGGGATCCAGCGACATGCTTATGTGTGCAATTCTCTCAGTATGCTACAAGGACAGGTGCGGTGCTACAGAGGGATGTGAGGTCAAGCCCGAGGACAATCACATGCTTGCTCTGTGACCTCAGACCAGATAATTAGTCTGAGTCTTAGTTTTCTCATGAATCAAATGGGTACAATATTAATCCAGTCACAGGAAACAGGGGGATGTCTTAGTTTGAGTTTTGTCAGAAGCAGGGAGAGCCCGGGAGAGGGGTGGGCAGTGGGGAGGAGGTAAACCAGGGAGAGCCCGGGAGAGGGGTGGGCGGTGATAAGGGGAGGGGAAGCAACCGGTAAAGGGGCTGTGGTCAGCCAGTCAACACAATGGGCAGCTGCAGCTTCATCCCAATGGGGAAGGTGTTGGAAGAGTGTAAAACACGCACCTCAAAAACAATGCTCCTGGGGCGGGGCTGGGGTGTGCACACTCCAACTCCTCTCAGTCCCTGAAGGCTGCTCCACAGAGGATGTGCGTTTCCCAGCCAGTGTTCATTGTGTAGCTCCTCTGGAAAGCGCCGGCACTGGAGAAAGCCCTCAGGCCCAGAGAAGCCAGTCTTCCTGTTGGAAGTTCTCTGAAGCACATTGAGAGGCTAAGGCTGGAGGGTCAGCAGCGCTCATCACCTCTGTTCTAGGAGACTGAGTGAGGTCGGTGTAAAAGGCTGGGCTACAGGGAGCTTTTCCTCTTCCCTGTGTGGACCCCTTCTGCCAACAGCGCCGTGCCTTGGCCTGTCTTTTCTGAATCCCAAAGTCATTTGACACCTGATGGGTCCTGTTTTACACACCTGGAGACCTGGAGAGCTCTTTCCCCAGATAAATGTAAATGGTCCAGGGTCAGCTCCGCCCACTTTTTACACTTTGTTGCATCCTCCATCTCCCACGGCACCCAGCTCAGCAAGAGACACATGGTAGATAGAAGCTCAGTGGTCAATGCTAGGCAGGCCACATGGGCCGGAGAAGCTTGGTTTGTAGTGGAAGTGGTTTTGTACAGCTGTGGCGGCAGAGTGACATGCGCACAAGTGAGTTGCTATATATAAAGTGCTGTACTAATGGGAGGGATATTACCGATGGACTGTTCCTTGCTTGTTTTGGGCATCCCAGATCGTGAGGATAGAATCAGCAACAGTGCTTAAGGATACAGTGACTCTCGAAGGGAAGAAGAAAGAAGAATAGATTCGGTCTAAAACAGTTTTCCAGTCTCCCTTTTCCTTTCCTCAGTTATTGGGAAACAAGGGAATCCCCTCTCATCCTCTGCTTGGTTTGTGTGGTACGTGATGTTGAGATACTGGCATTGGCCTTGCCGTGTATAGGTTATGGGGCAATGAACAATAGCTAACGTCATTGACTGCAGGCACTCTCTAGTGACTTATATGTATTAATTCTCATCATAATGCTATAAAGTAGATTCTATCATCATTTCCATTTTACATATGAGGAAACTGAGGTACGGAGAGACATTAGGCAACTCACCTAAGGCCACACAGCTGCTAAGTGGCAGACCCAGAATTTAACCAGATTGTCTGCTGCATTGGACATGATGAATGCAAATAACACTCACTTTTTTTCTAGTTTGACTATAGAATATAGTGTGTGGATCCCAAATTATATTTTCATTTGCAGCACCACTGTTCAATAAAGCAAATTTTTGATATACAGCCATTTGGACATTGGTGCTAATAAATCTAATATTTCTGTGTACATTCTCTTACATCGCTAAGATGTCCGTTGTGATCAGAAGCTCACCGAAAGTACTTAGCTGAGTGGAGAATGATTTCTCAGTGTTGTATTTGCTCTGAAGAGTCTGAACTCTTGGGGAGGCAGAAGTGGAGGTGAGTGAGTCAGAGCTCAGATGGGAAGTCAGAGGCCTGCAGCTGGGGCCTCCCTGAGAGGATGAGACAGTCTGAACACATAGTAAGGTGACCAACGGTCTAGTTGCCTGGGATGGAGGGGTTTCCTGGGAGGCAGGGCTTGCATGCTAAAACCAGGACAATCCTGGGGAAATCAGGAGGTCGGTCACTCTAACCGTATGCCAAAGTATTAAATAAGAATGTTGTTTGTAACTAGAAAACAAGAAGGAAGATCTCCCATAGATTTTCAAGGTGCTGAGAAAACAGCTTCTAGACATATCTCAAAAGCCAACTTTCTGAGATGTAATAAGAAAGTTGTGGAGGAAGGAAATGTGAACCAGAAGACTGCAGTCCTGTCTATGAACGTTAAACCTGTGTGGCTTAGGAAATGAAACTAACATCCCTGAGCCTCAGTTTGTTCACCTAAAAGATGGAGATGAGAGCCCATTTGTGTCACTCACAAGGGTTCTGGTGGCCATCCAGAAATAAGGAAATTAAAGCGTTCATTCATCTGCAGATGCTCCCACGTTCCTACAGGATGACTGAAACCCACAGGATGGGATACAGCTCAGCTCATCCTGAAGAATAAGTGGGAGCTCATCCTCATGGGAAATTCGGTATCTCCACAAGCAGCTGTCATGCCACGTGGGAACAGTCATGTATAGGGTCCTGTCACCTGGTAGACTGACCCCAGGTCTGCTGGCCCCTGACAATGGTCCACTGCTTCTGAGGGCTCCACGATTGAGATTTGTCCCCAGGAACTTAGGGGAAATTATATATTGATTAAAATGAACTATCAAAGTCATTTAGAGAACTCATATTCCTAGAATCTATGATGGCTCGTGTGTCCCCTCCCTCTGCCTCCCTTTATTGTTGCTACTGTGACCTGGACTCTGATGTCCCCTGAGGTCCTCCGCCCTCCTTTGGAACACAGTCTCCCTGTGTATTACTTTAGTATCATGTACCAGCTCTGTGTTCTCTGTTTTCCTGTGCTAACTTCTGCTGTGGTCTGGACTCAAAGCAACACGGGCTGCCTAGGGGGCTAGACCCAGCCTCTTCCATCTGCCTTTGCCAGAATCAGAGCTGTGGACCGTGGGGCCTTGGAGACTGGGATCATATACGACTTGGGCTCCAGTGGATACTCTGTACACAAATCTTCTCTTTGGAGGGTTCAGGGATTGGCTGCTAAAGGGCATAGAGAGAGACGGTTACTGTGGCTTCTGCAGCATGATGTGGGGCTTCTAAATTTGTGACTCTCACTTAACTGTGCAGAACAGTCCCCGAAAAAGCTTATTAAAATGCAGTGTCCTTTGTTCTATGTCACAGGGTTTCTGATTCAGTACAGTGTAAGAATCTGAATTTTTAGAGAAACCACTGAGTTGCTTCGGATACACATTTCTGAGAGTCATATTTTCTGGAACTTTTAGAGAATGAGAATGTGATATTTAAAAAGGAATTCAGTGGTTGGGTGTGGTGGCTCCTGCCTGTAATCCCAGCACTTTGGAAGGCTGAGGCAGGCTGATTACTTGAGGTCAGGAGTTCAAGACCAGCCTAACCAATGTGGCAAAACCCTGTCTCTACTAAAAATACAAAAATCAGCTGGGCGTCATGGCGTATGCCTGTAATTAATCTCAGCTACTTGGGAGGCTCAGGCAGGAGAATCACCTGACCCCAGGAGGCGGAGGTTGCAGTGAGCAGAGATGGCGCCACTGCACTCCAGCCTGGGCAACAGGGTAAAACTCTGTCTCAAAAAAAGAAAAAGAAGTAATTTAGTCTTTGGTGCTTTGCTTCAGGGTATTATTGGTGGCTGAGGTGGTCATCGTTTAGAACTGAAACAAGTTCTGGGGTGTGTTATATTTTCTGATTATTTGGATGTTGGTGAAATGGAAAACCGACTCAATATCTTGGACACTTTTGCAAATATTATGTCTTCTGTCTTTCTGACATTCAAGTAGTGGGAGGCAGAGATTCTTATAATATACTCATTTTATAGATGGGGTACTTGGCCAGCTTCCTTGGCTTAAATAAAACCAACACCTGCACATTATTTTGCTATTTCAAAGCATTTGTCCATGCATTCTGTTATGTGGCCGTCCCAGGAAACTGCTGCAGTTGGTACTGCTGCCTGTTTCACAGGCGAGGAAGCCTTGGCTCTGAGTAGTTCTGGGACCTGCTGGAGGTTAGACTGAGCAAGAGCTGACACTGAACTGGCTGTGGTGGCCCCTGATATCACAGCTTTCAATACTTTCACTGCCTCTCTCTCTTTTTTTTTGAGGCAGAGTTTCGCTCTTGTTGTTCAGGCTAGTGCAATGGCGCAATCTTGGCTCACTGCAACCTCAGCCTCCTGGGTTCAAATGATTCTCCTGCCTCAGCCTCCCAAGTAGCTGGGATTATAGGCATGCACCACCATGCCCAGCTAATGTTTTGTATTTAGTAGAGACGGGGTTCCACCATGTTGGTGAGGCTGGTCTTGAGCTCCTGACCTCAGGTGATCCACCCACCTCGCTCTCCCAAAATGCTGGGATTACACGGGTGAGCCACTGTGCTTGGCCCCAGCTGCCTCTCTAGAGAAGACAGCAACTCAACTGAAAGTGGAACCAGGAGGCCCGATTGCTGAGAAACAAATGGTGTTTCCAGGGCCACAGACACCTCTGCTCCCATGATTGAAGATCCAGCCACTACATTGGCTCCCCGTCTCCTTGTCCAGTAAGGGAGGAAAACACAAAAAGGGGCCAGCTCCCAGTGGGTCCTTTAGGACTTCCTGGATAAAACAAGGACAATCAGCAACTTAATTTAAATGGAGGAAAAAGAAAATAGGAGGATGAAAGTGACAAGTAGACTTGGATGTCTACAGACAAGCCCCCTTGGCTGCTTCTCCGCATCCGGGCACAGGCTTTTCGGTGTCTGACGCCTGTCTTGCACCTTTTCGGGGACACCCAGGGAGGTGAGGTGGTGAGCTCAGACAGTGGCTGGAATTTATGGGGCCAATGCAGCCCCTCTTCCCACCCTCGTGGTAGGAAGGGGAAGCATGATAAATTTCCTCCTGGGTAAACATCTTCACAGGAAGCATTTATCAAATGTCAACAGGGCCAGCAGAGGAGTCTGGGATCAGCCAGGCGGGATCGGCTTCCCCCTCCTCTCGCAGGCACAGGCTGTGGGTTTTCTCCTGTGCATTCACACCTTCTTCTGTCTTGAGTCCCATCTTCTCTCAGGCAGTTGAGCAGAGGGACAGGAGGGCATATCCTAAAACAACCCAAATTGGTTTTTGTTTTTGTTTTTGAATTATTGATTCATTCTATTTTTAAAAGTTATAGTATTATTTATAACAATCAAAACCGAAAACAACCTAAACATCTAACAATGGGGAAAGTTAAGTAAATTATAACATATGGTAGGACTCTTATGCAGCCATTAAAATATCTGTATTCAAAGTTGTTAGAACATGAGAAATACTTGTGTTATTAAGTGAAAATGGCAAGACAGAAAACTTCATCCACATGATGAGATCAAGTAGATATTTTTAAATACATAAAAACAGGGCCAGGAAAGATGGGTTAAAAAAATTATTAGTAGGGCGAACAGGTGCGGTGGCTCATGACTGTAATTTCAGCACTTTGGCTGGCTGGGTCCAGGAGTTCGTGACCAGCCTGGCCAACATGGTGAAACCCTGTCTCTACTAAAAATACAAAAAATCAGCCAGGTGTGGTGGTGGGTGCCTGTAATCCCAGCTATTCAGGAAACAGAGGTAGGAGAATTGCTTGAACCCAGAAGGTGGAGGTTGCAGTGAGCTGAGAACGAGCCATTGCACTCCAGCCTGGGTGACAAGAGTGAAACTCCGTCTCAAAAAAAAAAGAAAGGCAGCAGCTGTGGCAGCTCATGGGAAGGGAATGCAGAAACAACTGCAGCTAGATGGAACATAGACAGAGCAGAGCAGAACGCAGCATTCTTCAGGGGAAGGACAGGTCATTTCCAGTTGGGGGCTCGAAGAATGAGTCTGGAAAGGCTTCCTGGAGGAGGTGGTATTTGGCTGTGCTTTGAAGAAAGGGAAGGACTTGGGTGGGTCATGTGGAGGTGGGAAAGAGGGACCCGCCCCAGCTGTCAGCTTATTGCCAAGGCAAAGTCTTCCCAAGAACAGAAGACTCTTGGCCTCTAGGCTATCAGTTAATTGTGCAGACGTTTCAAGCTTCCACTGCATTGTCAGTAACAGTCATGGGCCATTTTTTGCATACATGATGTTGTTTGAATTTCACAAAAATTGCATGAGTCAGACAGAGCACGAATTATTATGTTCACTTTCCAGATGAGCAAACTGTGGCGCAGAGAGGTGAAGGGGTTTGACTTAGTCCACGAAGGTGGCCAGTGGGAAGGAGGGTACTGCAGTCAGGTCTCTGGGCTCCAAGAGACCTCCAAGATAGGATTGACCCTCTTCTGTCTACTCCACCCACAGGCTGTTAAAGGTGGTCTTTGGAACCAGAGGAACTTCAAGCTGGTGCCTTGGCCTCAATTGATGCTCCATTCACAATTGCCAGGACTCTGCAATAGCATCCCTAGACATCCCCTGCTCCCATCTGACGGCTTCTAATCCATCCTTTCTAACTTTTTTTTTTTTTTTGACAGAGTCTCGCTCTATCACCCAGGCTGGAGTGCAGTCGTGCGATCTCGGCTCACCACCACAACCTCCTGGGTTCAAGTGATTCCCCTGCCTCAGCCTCCCGAATAGTTGGGATTACAGGCGCCTGCCACCACGCCTGGCTATTTTGTATTTTTAGTAAAGAAGGGGTTTCACCATGTTGGCCAGTCTGGTCTCAAACTCATGACCTCAAGAGATCTGCCTGCCTCGGCCTCCCAAGGTGCTGGGATTATAGGCGTGAGCCACTGTGCCCGGCCCACAGTAACCTTTCTAAAGCCTAGATCTGATCACCCCATGCTCTTGCTTAAAAACCTTCAGTAGCTGCCCTGCCTCTTTTGGGTACCGTTCCTTACCCAAACCTCTTTACCTGTTCTTCTAGGCCCTCCAGGATCCTTCCTGCCCTCTTGGCCCCCTTCCTTGCCTGCCTTCCCAGTGCTTCCTTTGAGTGGGACACTGAGTATCTTGCAGTTCCCAAAGTGCTCCAAGATGTCTCATCGTAGCTTTGTGCACACATGGATTCTAGAGCCAGACTACCTGGGTTTAAAATTCATACCCATCACTTAAGTAGCTGTGAGACTGAGAATAAGATCCTTAGCATCACTGTGTCTCAGCTTTCTTACCTGTAAAATGGGGATAATACTAGGACCCAATTTGTGGTGGTGTTGAATAGACTCATTGACTTCATATAACAGATCTAAGCCTGGTACATAGTAGGTGCTTCATAAATATTGCTGTGGCTGTTCCCTCTGCAAGATCAGCTCTCCCTGATCTGGTGAATTTAGGCGGGTTCTCTCAGGCTCCCTTCTCTGGTTGCCGCCTCCAGGAAGCCCACCCTAACTGCCTGAGGCAATTACCTCCCTCTCTCTGTCCTGCCTTCACAGAGGCCTGCATGCCTCCTAGGCAGAGAACTTGTCATTTTTGAGAGCTGGGCCCTGTCTGAGTCCTCGTGATGCTTGTCACGTAGCCCCGCCCTGACACATCCTAGGTCCTAATGTGAAGCTGTGGAGGGAGTGAATGGCCTGCAGCGCTGCACGGAGGACCTCTTTGTGGCACGGCCACCACCGTGTGTTGGGTGACTGACCACAGAGACTCCTTTACTCCTTCGTTTCCCAGAAATAAAACGGACAACTGGCCTCCTAGTCTGATGGGGTAGCCCAGACAAGGCAAGACCCTGGAAAGTGGGGCATGTTTTAGCAATGATTCTGAGCCCAGATTATTAACCTGTTGGCCAGAGCAAGTTCACGCCAGAACCCCTCCCTTCAGGCTCTTTCCCAGGCCCAGGACCTCAAGTTGTATTTGTCATGTCATGTTCTTTTTCTTAAACACAGCCCTCCCAACTGTGCAAGCTTCAGGCCCCCTCAATCCTGATATGCCCCTGGAGTGAATGTCCCCATTCCCTGCCCTCATCAGCTTCCTCGTGCTGTTGGTTTCCCACAGCCCTTTTCTCTCTTTGCCCTTCGTATGTGCCCCTGAGTCGGGGAGGAGGACCAGGAGAGGAGGCCCCGGCACACTCTGTCCGCTCCCGGTTTCTCCACGCTCCTGGGATGCCTGAGGAACAGCTGTGAGCAGTTGCCTGGTGTTGCCAAATCTCACGCAGATCACCTCCCACCACCCACAGCCCTGTTCTTCCCACAGGGTCTCTCTGGTCCTTAAAACCTCCCTCTTGGTTTTGGCTCTGAACAGCGCCGCATCCCTCCCCATACAGTCTCCACCCTCTCTGCCTGTGGTTCAGCCTCCTTGAATGAAGTTCCTTGGACTTTGGGCTTTCAAGTCTCCTCCTTCCAGGATGTGGCCTCTGCGTCCATAAACTCCCGCCAGCCTGCAAGGCAGGCCTGTGACTCAGAAGGCCAGGCCTGTCCCGTGATCAGGTCACTTGTGTGGGAGGAGGGCAGTGGGGTGGGGTAGGGCGGTGTTAGACACATTCAAACCATTTCCTTAGGGAGGAAGTGTAATTTTCATAAATATGCTATTGGAGGGCTACCTATATACACCCTTCGAGGTGCAGTTCTCAACCCTGGCTGCACTTGGGAATCGCTTGTGGAGGTTTATAATATACGGATGCCTTGGTCCTATCCCGGAAATGCTGTTTTAATTGGTGTGGGGTGCAGCCCAGGTAGCAGGCATTTTTAAAGCTCCCCAGGCGATTCTAATGTGCAGCCAAGATTGGAAACTACTGCTTCAGGGAGCACCTCCTGTACACGGAACGCAGATCGAGGTCTTGGAGCACCGTGGGTTTCAGTGTGAGTGCATGGCAATGCTTGATGCCTTTGCCTCCCTGATTGGACTTGAAGAGACAGACCCGTGCTGGGCTCCTGCGCCTATCCACTGGAGGGGACGGAGGCCCCAAGCACCTCACCGTGGGTCACCACCCTGGCTCAGCTCTCCCCCCACCTGCCACCCACCACCCCTGGGAGGATCGTTTTAGGGCAGAAACAGCCACTGTTAGGAGCAGGGCCCAGTCTTCATTCTGGCACACTCTAGGCCCGAGCCAGAGGTCTCGCTCTTGCCAGGCACCTGAGAACAGGGTTCGGGTTCGTGTTCCAGACAAGCCCCTGGCACTGCTCCCACACCTGCCCCTCCTCTTGCCTGTTTAGCTCAGTGAATTGCACCCCCTTGACTGTTCGGCTTCCAAAAGTCACTGCCCGCTGGACTGTGCCCTACTTCCCTCCAAATCCAGTCAGTCACCATGGTCTGTGCACGTGTCCACTGAACATGCTCTAAACCCGCCCTCCTCCCCAGTCCCACTGCCCCGGCAGTGGAATTTTCATAAATATGCTATTTGAGGGCTACCTACATTCTTCTCCTTCTTCCGTAGCGTAGTGGCAGCGCCTGCATGCGCTTCCGGACTGCTCTGCACTGTGATTTTCTTTCTCTGTGCCAGATCAATCTTCCTGTCCTACTGAACTTCCTCCCCCCTCTCTCTCTGTATATTTCTCCAAGTGATTCAAACTGAAACTTCCTCTGCCTAGCACAGTGGTTCTTAAAGTGTCTTGGGAAGGCCAGAAGCATCATGATCACTTGGGAACTTGTGAGAAATGCACATTCCCAGGTCCCACGCAGACCCACGGAATCTGGGACTCTGAGGGTGGGCCCGGCAGCCTGTGTTCAAGCCCTTTAGGTGAGTCTGATGTGTGCGAGAGCTTGGAAGTCACTGGGCTGGACAGTTCCGGCCACACTCCCATCTGAATTGAAAGCTTCCCGCAGGCTGGTCCCAATTTGCCTGTTCTGTCCAATTCCCAACTGTCCCACCTCCCATGTCTCTTCCCATGGGACACTGCTCACACGGTTCCCTCTCCTGGAAAACCGTTTGCCACTTCGAAGTATTGAAACCTTCAAGATCCAGCTCAAGCATCGTTTGTTTTGATGGATCCCAAGATTCATCTTACAAGAACAATTTTCCTCCCTCCAGCCTCCACAGTATTATTTTTTGCATCTCGCTCGCTCTCTCTCACTCTTTCTCTCTCTCTGGAGGGGTTTAGCCTTTAATAAGCAGGGCTTCCTTCAACTGTGACTACACATGAGAGTCACTCAAGGAACTCTGAATACTTATACCCAGGCTACACTCCGGAGCAATCAGACCAGAATTTCAGGAGGCCTGTCATTGTATTTCAAAAGTTCCCTTGGACAGGTTTAATGTGCCTCAGAGATTAAGACCCTCTCTTCTAAAGCAACCAGAGGGAAAATCATGATGGGAAGAGATAAGAATTTAAAGTTAGGAGACACAGATTCTGCTTAGGGCTCTGTCCCAAATGACCATTTAAGCTGGGGCAAATCACTTCTCCCCTCTTGGTGTCTCTTCCCCAAACTGCAAAATGGGGCATTGTTTTAGATCAGTGGCTCTCAAATCCAGCCAATGCCTAGATGTCAACCCTGGGGATTCCCATGTAATCTGTCTGGGGAGTAGCCTGGATTGTAACTTGCAGCCAGGGGTGAGAACTACTCTCTCAGGTCTTATCTAAGGGTAATGCCATTGTGTACAATGGTTTACTTTGGAGAGCAAGGATGTCTGTCTCTTCAAATACTTGGACTTCTTTGCCTCAGCATCTCTTAATCTTTCCTCCTCCTAAGAAGAAAACCTCAGACCTGGTCTCGGTGATGCTGGGGCACGTGAAGTTTCCTTATCTGATAGCATAAGAGCCAGGGATATCGTGAGCCTATCACAGGCAGCCTGGTTGCGTGTGTTTGGCCAGGGTGGCAGGAGGCGGACTAAGGATCAGATGAAAATGCTCACCAGAGGCCTGGCAGAGGGTCACTGGGAGGGCTACCTCTGAGCTCCAAACACCAGCATGGGTAGGGGATGGGTTTTCTGTCAAGATTGGGTCAGGCAGGGTCTTATGTAAAGGGCAGATGTAAAAAGAGACCTTGTAAAGTAGCAGAAGACAGAGATGCATCCAGGGAAGTTAAGTTCTGAAACTTGATAGGTCAGTCTGCAGCCCGGGGAAGGCAGAATGATGAGCGGTGAGGGGCCAGGGATAGGGGCAGAGGAAACAGCTGCTTATTTAAGGGGTGGGGGTGGGGAAGAGACGTAGAATGTCTGCAGAAGCGTTCTCTGTGATGAAGGTGTCACTGATCCCTGGAGACACCCAATAGCCATCTACAACAGGCTTCCCTGTTTATCTGCACATCACACCATCCCGTTTCCCTAGAAATCAGAGACCAGAGCAGAGACCTTCCACCTCAGATCCAGGAGAGTGGGAAAGGTGCTCGCCCAAACCATCCTCCTCCCTCAGCCTCCCAACGCCCCCACCCCCCAGCGCAAAATTAACTCTTTGCTGCTTCTGTGCTGTGCTTTTCTGCCGCCTGCCCCGTAAGGATTTCTTCCCCTAAAGATGAGCTGGTTTCTAAGGCCAACTGTCCCTGGAGGACGGAGGGGGCTGTGTTTTGCAGTGAGAGGTGATGTTGGCTTAGAGAGGCCCGAGTTGTTTTGCAGATGGGAAAACAGTCCTGGGGGTGCGGTGTCTGGTCCAGGCCAGCCCAGGGCGCCAGGACAGAGGTCAAGCGTCTGTCTGGAGCTTGGAGCACTAGACCATGCTTCCTGATGACTTTTCAGTCTAAGCCACTGAGGAAGAAAAAGCACATGGAAAAGGAGCTTTGTTTTGACTTCTGGACACTGGCAGGGACCGGTTCTCCCTGCTGGGAAGATGAGAATGTCACACGGCCGTGGGTGTGATGTGTTTTCACCCCACACTCCCACCCTGGGAGGTGTCTGGTGAAGCCTGGGAGAAGGTAGTTTTCCAAGGTTAAGTCTCCTGGAGTTGCTCCAGGCAAATAAAGTTTTTGAGCTCGAATGTTGGTCAAATAAAGCTTTGTGGTCCCATGGAGGGAGAGAAGTTTCAACAGCCACCCACCTGGAAGGCTCGCCACGGCTTTGGAGGCGTCAGATCCCCTTTGCAAGGGCATTTGTTTGGTTGCCTTTGAGGTCAATGAATCAGAGCAGTCTGAATTCCATCTGCCCTGGCTCAGGTGAGGCGGGGGCAAAGGGTCACGTGAGGAAGAACAGGCACAAACGAGGTGGGACCCGGTGCCGCACCTGAGGTTGGGTTTGATGTGGCCCCAGCACACCGTGCAGATGGGAAAAGGTAGAAGGGTGTTTTCAGACCCCCAAATTGTACAGTAGTCAGAGAATCACAACGTTGGAAGAGACCTTGGATTAATTTCGTTATCTATTCCATTCAGATGACCCAACCTGCTGGCTTTTTTTTTTTTTTTTTTTTTTTGAGGCGGAGTCTCGCTCCGTCGCCGGGGCTGGAGTACACTGCAAGCTCCGCCTGCCGGGTTCACACCATTCTCCTGCCTCAGCCTTCCGAGTAGCTGGGACTACAGGCGCCTGCCACCTCGCCCGGCTAGTTTTTTGTATTTTTTAGTAGAGACGGGGTTTCACTGTGTTAGCCAGGATGGTCTCGATCTCCTGACCTCGTGATCCGCCCGTCTCGGCCTCCCAAAGTGCTGGGATTACAGGCTTGAGCCACCGCGCCCGGCCAACCTGCTGGCTTTACAGACAAAGAGACCAAGGTCCTGGGATGTGTGGTGATGGGTTCACCATCCTCCAGGGAGTGGAGACCGGCCTGGGATGAGCTCTCCAATGCTCAGGCCCAGGCACTTTCTTTGGGTCCCTGGCTGCTTCCAGTCTTGCAACAGGACTCTGTGCCCTTTGGCTTGCTCTTAATATCCCTGACCTCTGGAGAGCCAGCCCCAGCTCTGTGATTTTTGGCAAGTCTGTTAACCACGATGTCCCTCAATCCAACCCAGCTGGGAAGCCAGGCAGGACGCATGGCTCCTGGGAAGCCAGCTATGGCACCCTCTGGCCCTTCTCTGCCAAAAACCCCACAGCTGGGAAAGAACTGGGGAGAGTTTGAGACGGCTTGGCAACACCCCGATAGAGGCTTGGCTGGTGCATACCCTACTCCCCCTACCCAAGAAAGCCCCCAAATAGGAGGACTCTAAAAAGGACACATCCTAAATGATGAGCCTTCACAAGGAGATTTTCACTGGTTCCTTCCCACAGCAATTCATAGGATGGGTTTTCAGGAAAAAAAAAAGTAGGAAAGGATTGTTATGAGGCCAGACATGGTGACTGACCCAGGAGAGAACGAGCCAAGAAACAATTGCCAATGGCAACAAGTAGGCTGCCCGTAGAAACTCACAGAACCCACAGTTTAACATGTTATTACTTTCCTTATTTCCTCCAGAAAAGTCTAGCGTGGCACACCCCTAAGGACTATTCTTTTCCTTAATAAAAGTGGGAAAATGTAGATTCGGAGTAGGGAGGCTGTTGTCTTGGGCCAAGCAGCAGGGAGGTGTGGGTGGAGTAAGAGAAACTCCGCCCAGGTATGGTGGTTCATACCTGTAATCCCAGCACTCTGAGAGGCCCAGGCAGATGGATCACTTGAGGTCAGGAGTTCGAGACCAGCCTGGCCAACATGGCGAAACCCCGTCTCTACTAAAAATACAAAATTAGCTGGGCATGGTGGCGGGTGCCTGTAATCCCGGCTACTTAGGAGGCAGGAGAATCATTAGAGCCAGGGAGGAGGAGGTTGCAGTGAGCCAAGATTGCCCCGCTGCGTTCCAGCTTGGGTGACAAAGTGAGACTCTGTCAAAAAAAAAAAAGAAAGAAAGAAAAAAAAAAAAAAGAGAGAAACTCCCGGTTCCTCCCTCCTGTCTGGGGCTCAGCTGTGCCACGTAGGCTGTTTGCACAGGTGAAGATCAAGGCTGCATGTCTGTGTTGCCCAAGCAGCCTCTGATGGCAGCCTGCCAGGTGAAAGCATTGGCCAGACCCTTGGCTTGATACTGGGCTAGTAATGCACGTCTGTGGTTGATGGAGCATATTACCTTTTGAGCTCCAGTGGGGAGATGAGCAGAAGCCACCAGTCCCGAGATGTGGTACAGTTCCAAGTCTCTCCAAGAGTCACCTGAAGTGAAGTGCACGAGGAGGAGAGAGCTCTGCCACCTGAGGCTCCCGTTAACATCCTGGAGACACCTCTTTTCAATGAGGGAGCTCAGGCAGCTGGTGGGCAGGCTCAGGCAGAGCACCTGGGACTTATCAGGTGCACTGGGATGACACTCATGCCCAAGAGCGGCTTGGAAGCTGACTGGACAGAAAAGGTTCAGAAAGAGTGTGGCGAATACGTAGAGGTGATGGGTCACTCTGGCAGGTTGTCAGCATGAGACAGGTCCCAGCTGTGGAGGGGAAGGGCTGCAGGTACAAGAAGGTATAGGCAGCTAGGGCTTCCTCTGCCCCACCCAGCAAGTGACCAATGTGGTCAGGGTCACAAACCTCAGAGATTAAGAATACAGGCTTTGCAGTCAGACGGGAGGTACTGACTCAACCACTTTCTGGCAGTGTGAACATGGACAAGGTTATTTAACTCCTTTGAGCCTTAGTTTCCTTGTTAACTGGGTGGAGATTAAAGTACCTAACTCCCAGGTCATGGTGAGAACTCAGTACAACAACATATATCACATATTAATCATAGCGCCTAGCATTCAACATAAAATTGTTATTATTCTCACTTTTTTTTCTTTCAGGGATTATTTTCAGACCTCACGAAGCTGCTAGCTTATAGAACAGGAGTCTTTTTGTTGGCAGCCAGGAGAGATACAAGAGGGGGAGGACAGATTCTGCAGCTCCATTTCGTGGGCCATCACCTGTCTTTGTTCCTTTTTCTTCAGTAGGGTACATGGGAGCAATAAGGCAAGGACACCTCAAGGGTGACCCTTGGTTACACGAAGTCTTATAAATGCTTCCAAAGCACAGAGGCTTCCTCCTTCTCAGGATGTGGGCTGGAGATGAGGTCCCCCATTCCCTGCTCTTGCTCAGGCCATTTTTACCAAGGTTCCCTCTCACACAGGTCCCTCACAGCTGGCCTCATAGTGTAGGAAGCGGCCCAGACCTCTAAAGTTAGATCTGGCCAGGCAAAGCCTTGAGGTCCCAGAATGCCCTGCCCAGAGCCAGGTGTTCTCACAGTGAAGCCTTGGGCCTATAGACCTGAGTATTTCCCATGGGAGATACGTGGTCCCAGAGCTGACTCTTCAGAGGGGTCTATGGAGTCTCCCTCTGGCTTTGAGCTGTGTTGCACCTGTAGGTGCTGATTTACATGAGGATTAGGAAAATGCTACACTTTGAGGTAACCTTAGGGAGGGGCTAGACATCTTCATCACCTCTGAAAATGGCTCAAGAATCAGAGTAAGGGTTTGAACAGTATTTCCACAGGTCAAGGGGCAACTCTCTTCCTCCCAATCCCCCCACAGATCTCAGTTTCACCTCAAAATGAGCACTGAACAAAGATTTCAAGAAGAACTGAAGGGAAGGGAGCAAATTATGGATCTTCCTGGGGCAATTGTAGGTCTCGGTCTGAACCTGACTCAATATGAGTCCTTAAAACAAACTATGGCAGAGACTACTAGCAGCCAAGGCCATCTTGTTCTCATCTTCCTTGTCATCCATACAATGTATATTTCCCATACTCCCTTGCAGCTAGGCATGGTCATGTGACTGAGTTGTAGCCAATGGAACATGAGTAAGAGTGATGGACACCACCTCCAGCCCTGGTTCATCAAAACATCTCAGGTTCACTCCTTTGTGTTCTTTACTGTCTTAGACAAATAAGGATAATGCACAGGCTACCCTTAAAAGCCATGTGTTATAATGACACTGTTCATCCAGCCTTGATTCCTGGGGAGCTGAGTGGGGGAGAGCCCCTGGGCTGGCTTATTCACCAGCTCAAAAATTATATAAGACTAAGAAGTAAACATTCATTGGATTGTTATGAATTTTGGGGTCCATTTGCTATAGCAGTGCACTTATACTAACTCATATAGGATCACACCTTTGTTTGAGCTAGAGAGACAGCCCCTAATCCATGTCCTGTATAAGTCTATAGAGTCTCTTCTATTTTTTTTTTTTTTTTTTTTGAGATGGAGTCTCACACTGTTGCCCAGGCTGATGTGCAGTGGCATGATCTTAGCTCACTAACACCTGACTCCCAGGTTCAAGTGATTCTCCTGCCTCAGCCTCCCAAGTAGCTGGGATTACAGTCACCTGCCACCACACCTGACTAATTTTTGTATTTTTAGTAGAGATGGGGTTTCACTATGTTGGCCAGACTAGTCTCGAACTCCTGACCTCAAGTGATCCACCCACCTCAGCCTCCCAAAGTGCTAGGATTACAGGCGTGAGCCACTGCACCCTGCTCAATTCTAATTATTCACAGTAATTATATTCTATTATATAAAATGGCTATAAGCATTGAATTAGCAAAACTGAGCCATTACTTCTAGAGGAAATACAGGCTTCAGTTTCTGTGAGCCACTAGTCAAAACATTTTTGTGAATGATCAATATACAAACTTGTTTTGTGGGTGTTTCTGCTTAAAGACACCATATTTAAATACACTGTTGGTTCATTAACAATGAACTCATAGCCAACAGCATTATAACTCTGCCTGAATGAAACTTATCTAACACACATATGATTTCCTCCCTAAGGCACATCACAGCCTTCTTGCACTTAAAACACTAGATAACACATCACCAATCTGCTTGGGGACCATTTTAGACAGTTAAATCACCAAGAAAAGCATAAACACACAAAAAACATGGCATGAAATGGACTGCAAAAAGGACACTTGTTTACAGTATGATAGACAAAATAAGAAGGCGGAGCACCACCTTGCTTGACTTCAGCCGGGAATGCATGCATCGTGGGCCTCAAGTATTTCACCTGTTTGTGCAGGTCCAGGAATTACCTTGAAAGAGCCATGGAGGTAGGAGACGGAACTTGACTCTGGAGGTGGGGCTTGGACACTGGAGCAAATTGAGGACTAGCTAAAACAGGTCAGGGGCAGAAGCATCTCCCCATGAGACATACCGGCCAGTGTGCCCTGTCAGTTTGCCATTGCCATGGCGACACCCAAAAGTTACTGCCCCTTAGCATGGCAACCCAGGAGTTGCCACTCTCATTCTAGAATTTTCTACATAAACCGTCCCTTCATTTGCATATAGTTAAAAGTGTGTACAAATATGAGTGCAGAACTGCCTCTGAGCTGGTACTCTGGGCACACAGCATATAGGGTATTCTTGTTCTGCAAAAAGCAGTATCTGCTGCTACTGTACACTGCTGCTTCAAAGTTGCTGTTTAACACTGCCGGTTCACCCTTGAATTCTTCCTGGATGAAGCCAAGAACCCTCCTGGGATAAGCCTCTATTTTGGGGCTTGCCTGTCCTGCATCACCATGAGTATGGACTTTGGGACTACAGATAGGTGGATTTGCAAATATGGAATCCACGAATGACGAAGATAGACTATCACTGAGTACCACTGGAATTCTCTGACCTGATGTCTTCATATGCAGATGCTGGCTGGTAAGGAGGATTGGGAGCAGGTGGATTGCCAGAAGTTTTAGGCTAATACTAGGAGAATGGGGTGGGGTATAGATACCTGTGTGTGGCTCCCAGTGGGTCAGTGCCTGCTGCCTCTGCTAGTACTGCTCATGCAAGAACATCTCTGGCTGAAGATGGCACCAGGGTCTGGCCATCAGGCTGCAATTAATTTAAAAGTGATGGAGACTGGCAGGATCCAGGATAACCAAGCTGCTTTCTAAGAAGGACCAAATCATGAGATGATTTTTAGTCACATGAATGCACCGTGTTCTCTCTTACTTCAAGGCTTTGCACATAGTGTTCTCTCTGTGTGAAACTCCATACCCTTTCTCTTATTTTTCTTCCTCCCATCATATTGCCTGCCTTCTACCCATCAAATCTTGGTCAGTTCTTCCACATTTAGATTCCGAGTTTGGATTAAGTGGTCCAGCTGTATGCCGTTTAGTATCCAAAATATTCCCTCCAGTTCATGGTATCATGTACTTTCTCTCTCCCTGACTGAACTGTAAACTCTATATGGGCAGGAAATGTATCTATTATTGTATCCCAAATAAAACTGCCTTAAATAAGGATGATGTGTGCTGACTCTTAGAAATAAATATTTTAGAGAGTAAGTCTTAACATTGTTTTAATTCGGTAGCTTGGGGATGTAACCAATGACCCAGTTTCCTTTGCTCTCTCTGCTCCAGCTTTACCCTAAGACAGGCTCCTACTTCGGTTACATGTTGTCTGCTAAGACTCTCCAAGTTACCTGCTTTGCTGTTCCATGTGCTGAGAAAGAAAGAGAGCTGATTGTCCCTCCTCTAACCATCAAACAAAAGTCCTGGGCTTTTGTCTGACTGCATGATCTGAAGTCATGTGCCTACCTTTGAACTGTAGAAAGAGGAAATGGATTACACATTAATCTAAATGATTAATTTAAATCCTGGAGTTAGGATGGGATCAATTGTATGAGACTGGCGTAGCTGCTCTGAAGGAGGGGAAAGAGGGGATGGGTCTTGGGGAGGGCAACCATAGTATCTTGCAGAGTGAGGGTGGCAGGAGGAAGGACTGGTGGCACGAAGGCCCCTGAGAGAGCAAGTCCTAGACAGGGATCCTAGGCAGGTTATTAGAGAAGGGTCTAAGACTCACCTGGAGCAAGAGTGGAGCCATTTACTTCTTACTGAAGTAGAAGAATCTGCAGCAGGCAGGCACTACTTTTAGGATGAGGGTGGAAGCAGAGCGAGAACACAGCTCTCTAGGGGACGATGGCAATGGGAGATGAGGTTGGAGAGTTGGGGAGGGGCCAGATGATGCAGAGTTTTGGAGGCCATTTTAAAATTGGGGAGGATTAAACATGAGCACTGAAGAAGCTTCAACTTTTGCACCGAGTGATAGGAATGTTGCTCATCTGTCAACCTTTATTGTTAAACACACACACACACGCATATACACACACATGCACACACATCTACACAAACACACATCACACACACACACATATACACAAACACATACACACACAAACACATACACATACACACAAACACACGCATACACACACATACACCCGCATACACACAGATACATAGATGCACATACACACACATACACATACACACATGCACGCACATATACACATACACACACATGCACGCACATATACACATACACACGCATACACACATATGCACATACATACACAAACACACACGTACACACACACACATACACACATTCGCATATACACACGCGTACACACATACACACACGTACACATACATACACACAGACACACACACACACAAATAGGGCAGCTGCTCAGATGCGTCTACAGACTGATTGTCAGTCTTTGCTTCTTCCAGAGAAGTGATTGTTCAAAACCTGGCTCTTCAAACTGGGGTACATGGTTCCCTTTTGGAGTGGTGGCCCAGGGAAGTACATTAAACCACAGGATAAACTTGTCATATCTTTATGGGATATGTTTACTTAGTGGTAAGTAATTTGAAATATTTAGATAGTAAAACGAGGATACAAAGATACATTATAAAGTTGTAGGATGTAAATTCTGCATGCTTTTTTTTTTTTTTTTTTTTTTTGAGACAGTGTCTCACTTTGTTGCCCAGGCTGGAGTGCAGTGGTACAATCTCGGCTTACTGCAACCTCTGCCTCCCAGGTACAAGCGACTCTCATGTCTCAGTCTCTTGAGTAGCTGAGACTACAGGTGTGCACCACCACACCCGGCTAATTTTTTGTATTTTTAGTAGAGACTGGGTTTTACCATGTTGGTCAGGCTAGTCTCGAACTCCTGACCTCGGGTGATCCACCCACCTTGACCTCCCAAAGTGCCTGGATTACAGGCGTGAGCCACTGCGCCTGGCCTCTGCATGCATTTTTAAGCTCAACATTAGGCTTTAGGTAATATTTAAGTTTGGGGGTAAGCAAGAGGGAGACTGGGATGAGTGTATAGAATATGCAGGACGCTTTCTGGCATGTATCTGGGGGTCTGATTTCATTTTTCTGTGCCACTTGGGGTACTTTACGGGAAAACAAAAACCACTGGCTCCCGTGGGCAGAGCTGCTGATGACTGAGCTTCAGGGCTGGCTGCTAACACCACTCTTTTATGACACTACAATACCATAGCTCCAGGTTAGGGGGCGAGGTCCCTCCTCCTTTCACCACATAATAATAAGATCCTCAGGGACTCTGGGCAGGTAATAATGGCCCTTGGATCTATCCAAGACAGAAGCATCTGCATTCGGTGTGCTTCAGCTAGTTCTTTTACAGTGAGGTAAGTGCTAGAGTCTGCCCAGTGTCAAACACATGCCCTCTGAACCTCTGGCGGTGACCCGAGTGAAGGGTGGAGATGGGGCCTGGGCACCTCCTCCACATCCTGCCTGTCACTAGCTCCTGTGCAGTAAAGGTTATGTTTGTTTGAGGTCATTGCCTTTTCTTTTCTTTGTCTCCCTTTTGTTTTTCATAAATCTCCGTTCTTGGCACCCTTCTCCCCCTTACCAGTACACTTTCTGTTCTCTGCATTTCTTCTGGACAATGGGTGCTAAGCTTTTAATTGTTGTGCTTTTTCTCCGAGTGGCCACTCAAATCAGGAAGGACGTGTCTACTTGGTTATTCAATGAGTTTTTGTTCCTGAGGGCTATAAGGAGGTGAAAGGATTTGGAATTCTTTTTCTTTTTTGATGAAGAACTTTCTCTGTTCTTCGATGGGTAGTTCTTCAATGATCAAGCCCTGGGGGCGATTAACCTCTTGATATCTGTTTGAAACTTCCCGAATGTGCCTCAGCAACGGCCTCCCCTGGTGTGTGTTTGGAAATTCTGCAGGGTGGCCTCTCTCCTACAAAGTGGGACCTGTTCTATGTGGACCTGACAGAGGAAGGAAATGTTGGACAGGTGGAGCTATGAGAATTACACAGAGGAAACAGTCAAAATGTCACTCTATAACTAATTCAAGTGTAATAGAAATTTAATAATGTACAGTGAGCCATTTTGCATTTATGTACCATCTTTCATCTGACCTTGGAAAATATTAATCTTTTCAGGTCCCTGGTCTGGTTTATGCTAAGAGTCCTGCGTATGTTTTGTTTTGTTTCTTTTTTTTTTCCTCCTCCCTAAGGCAAAGAAAGAGTAACTGACTTATTCAAGTTTGTACAATAGCTCCTCAGATTTGAGAGAAGTTGGTGTTGGTGTTATTTTCAGGCCCTTGGGACAGGAGAAAGGGTTGGAAAACAAAGATCACTTTTCTCTGGCCAAATGGAGTCACCCAAAGAAGTACCTTCCCGATGGGCTGGCTCCTCCTGGTGAACACATCAATTCAGTTCAACAATATGAGAACAAAACAGAAAAATACCAATGTGACCTGTGCTTTTCACGTGTTTCTGGTGAGAGGCGAGGGTGTGGCATGGCTTTTTGCCCCCGGGATCTCTGACTGTCAGCTTAGGAATTTTTCTGTTTTCTTTTGCGTATGCTGCTGGACACTTGCAGGACCTATTTCAGGGGTCTAAGGCAGGTCTTTGAAGGTAATGGTGTCAGAGTTTGGGGGTAGCATGAAAATGCCAGAAACATTCAAGAAGACAGGGTGGGGTATATTCCTGTACGTGTATTTTGGTGATACATGTTCTTCCTGATCCCAATTCAACTTTGTCCATGGCATAAATGAAATGCTTCTGGAAGCTAAATTTCTATCACTTATGGATCTCACTTGGTAAGGTTTGTGGAGATCACTTGATCTCTCTATGAATGCCTATTTATTTATTTATTTATAATTTACATCGAATCTATTTCTACAGGAGATGTTAGGGATCTTGTAACAAACGTTTTCAGTGAAAACCAAAGATCAAAACAACAGAAAAAGAGAAGGGAAAATGTACTTCAAGTGGTAACAAATATAGCCACTATGATTGAGCAGAAGCTTTAACACTAAACCTACAGCAAAAGACGCATATGGAGAGAAGGAAAACCCACCAAGTTACGTCATGCGTTTTTTCTGGTAGAAAGAAGAAATGAGAAACTTGTCTAGCACTGTATTGATTTCTGAAATAAATTTATATTAAAGACCTAAATTCAAAGCACATGGAAAAAACACAATGACTATATTTTTCGCAGCACTTTTGCAACAGATGTCACCGTGTGTGTGTGTGTGTGCGCGCGCGAGAGCACGTGTGTGTGTAGGATGTGGGTGGGGGGCAATTGTGACATTTCTTCACTCTCAGGAATTCTCTTCTATCCTCCCTCTGCCTTTGAGGATGAGGGGGTTTCAGGTGGGTTGGGTGCAGGCAGGCAAGTGTCTTCATTACAGTTTTTGGTTGCAGGCAATAGAAACTGTGTCTGGCCAACTCAAGCAGAAGGGGAAGCCTTTCAGAGGATGGAGTAGGAGAACCATTGTTCTCCTACATGGTTTTAACCATGTTAACCTTGGTTAACACCCAGCATCCTGCAGCAGGTCCTGGTGGACAGTCCCTTGAGGGCTCAGCAGCTGATGGATGGCCTGCAGCTCTTCCTTCTGGTCTCACTCTGTCCAAGACAAAATCCCAGAAGAAGTCGAGGCAGCAAAGCTTAGGTCATATGGCAGCTCCTTGGGTAGGGGATATCAAGGGACAACCCCACTGAAACTGCACACAATAAGGAGAGAGAAGTCCCCTAGAACAACCTGGAATGCTGTTATCAAAAGAAGGACTTAGTTCCGGCAGGGTACTCTAACTCCAGCCCAAAATGGCTTTGCTTAAAGAAATTCTGTGATTCACAAGTAAAGCTGCTTTTCACAGTATTCTGTTATCTGAGCCATCCTAGTGATATTTTCATGCTTAACTGACCTGACGATTGTCCAGTGATCAACCTGAGAGCCTGCAGAATATGCACGCTTTGTCCTCAGGGAAGGGGCCCATTGGGCTGCTTTGTTCCTGGGCCTGATGTGACAAATGACCACAAACAAGGTGGCTTAAAATAGCAGACATGCAGCTGGGGGTGGTGGCTCATGTCTGTAATCCCAGTACTTTGGGAGGCCGAGGGGGGCGGATCAAGAGGTCAAGAGATCGAGACCATCCGGCCAACATGGTGAAACACCATCTCTACTAAAAATACAAAAATTAGCTGGGTGTGGTGGCGGGCACCTGTAGTCCCAGCTACTTGGGAGGCTGAGGCAGGAGAATCCCTTGAATCGAGGAGTCAAAGGTTGCAGTGAGCTGAGGTCACACCAGTGCACTCCAGCCTGATGACAGAGAGAGACTCCGTCTCAAAAAAGAAGAAAGAAAGAGAGAGAGAGAGAGAGAGAGAGAGAGAAATCCGGGCTGGATTTATTTCTTCAAAAAAGAAGAAAGAAAGAAGGGGGGGGAGAGAGAGAGAAAGAAAGAAAAAGAAAGAAGGAAGGAAGGAAGGAAAGAAGGAAAGCAAGCAAGCAAGCAAGCAGGTGGAAGGAAGGAAGGAAGGAAAGAAAGAAAGAAAGAGAAAGAAAGAAAGAAAGAAAGAAGGAAGGAAAGAGAAAGAAAGAAAGAAAAGAAAGAAAGAAGAAAGAAAGAAAGAAAAGAAAGAAAGAAAGAAAGAAAGAAAGAAAGAAAGAAAGAAAGAAAGAAAGAAAGAAAGAAAAAGAAAGCAAGCACAGCAGACATGTGTACTCTTATGGTTCCAGAGGCCAGAAACCCAGGTATCCACAGCCCATACTCCCTCAGAAGGCTCTAGGGAAGAATCCTTCCCTCCCTCTTCCTAGCTTCTCATGGAAGCCAGCAATCCTTGACTTGCCGCCGCACCTTTCCAGTCTCTGCCTCCGTTGTCAACACGGCTTCTTCCTTGTGTGTCTGTGACTTCACACGGCATTTCCTTCTCTGTGTGTTTTTCTTCTTTCTTAAGGACATTAGATTTAGGGCCCACTTCATTGGAGTATGACTTCATCTTAAAGTCTATTTTAATTACATGTACAAATACCCTATTTCCAAATAAGTTCCCATGATAAGATTCTGGATCGACATGCTTGTTGAATGATGCTATTCAACTTCATACAGGCAGAGAATGGAGTTTGCTCTTCTAGTGGTTGAGGAAGTCAGGTTGAGATACAAGAAAAAAAAAAATGGGTCTGATCTGAAATCCATCAAGAAGGAAGGTTTCTTTACTGAAAATTAACAGGGACTTCTTTTGGTTTGACTCAAAAAATTTTAAATGTGCTTGGATTTTAAAATAGGAAAAAAAGGATATTGGAAGATTCTTAGAAGCCAGGCGTGGTGGCTCATGCCTGTAATCTCAGCCCTTTGGGAGGCTGAGGCGGGTGGAGCTTTTCAGGTCAGGAGTTCAAGACCAGCCTGATCAGCATGGTGAAACCCCGTCTCTACTAAAAATACAAAAATTAGCCAGGTGTGGAGGCACGTGCGTGGAATCCAGCTGGAGACCAGGCACAGGTCTGGTCTCTCCGATTCAGAAAAAGAACAGAAACTCAGAAACAAGGTACGTGTGTCCCTCTCAGCTTTTCCTCTCACTCTGGGGTAAGTCACACAGATGTGGTTCCCATGGCAACCCCGAGGCATGACCATCAAGACTTCGCTGGGTGTAACTCAGTTATTTTTTCTACTCTCATGTAACACAGCAGACATATGGAGAAATGCAATGTGGCTTTTTATTTTTCTTGATGCAGGTCTGGCCTGTAGGATTAGGGCATGGGTTTTGAGCAGTGAGGCTGGGATGGTGGACAACGGCCAGATGGTCAGCGTTGGTGAATGCCATGCTAAAGGTGGGCTTTACCTAGAAGGCCTCCCTTTCTCAAACTGTGGTGTCAGACCACCTACATCCAAATCCCTTGTGGATACATGTCGAACATGTAGATTTCTGAGCTCCACCTCAGACCTCCTAAACCGGAATTCAGGGAATGGCTCATACATTTGCATTGTTTGCAAGCACCCCAGGAAATTCTTGTGCGAACTAACATTTGAGAACTACTACTACAGGCAATGTGAGCTTGGCAGGTGGTAGAAGCCTTGTGTCTTAGCAAGAATGTTTGATATTAGAGGAGGCAAACAAAACTAGGAGGCTGTTTACTAATCCAGCATTTTAACAAAACACTGAATATTATGCTCACTCTGTGCCAGGTACTATTTTAGTTGCTTTAGAAATATTAGCTTATTTAATTCCCATATGTACCCCAGGAATAAGTTCTGTTATTACCTCCATCCTCTGGATGAGGAAATTGAAGCACAGAAACTTGCTGAGATGAAAGGGGTAGTGACCTCCTTACTGGAGGAGGGACTTGAGGAAGGGGGACACCAAGTGTAACCAAGAGGGTGATGGAACCATGAACCAGAACCCGAAGGTGGAAGGCGTCCTGGTGCTTCTATATCTGTGTTACCAGTATCTTCCCCTGTCTGTTGTGAGCTTTTTCAAGGTAGGGATGCTGGAATCTATCACTCATAGCTTCCAAAATGCAGCACATGGCAGACTGCACAAGCACCAGACTCAAAACTGGGGGGTCAAGGTCCTAGAATTAGCTCTGTCAATAACTTGCTGTGTGGTAAGTTCTTGAGTATCACTTTCTCCATCAGTAAAGTGAGGGTGTTGGATACGTGATGTTTCTCCCAGTGTAAAATGGGCAAAAGGCCACAGGGTTGCACAACTCTGGGATGGGGGTAGATGAGCATCCGCTTGGCTCTCCCAAAGATGATTTGCGCCCATTTAAGCATGGGCTTAAATAATTGGACCAGTCAGTGGCAGAATGGAGGGCTGAGGTAAGGATTCTTTTTTGGGTTATTTGCCAAGTCAGAGCTGAGAGGCATGAGGATAGTCGATGTCCTTCTTGGGCTGCTCTGCTCCTGAGCCACATCCTTGGTTAGCCCATAAGGTCTGGAGTTTTGAAAGGCACCGGGGTGACAGGGCCCCATTCACAAGTCTCTAGGCCACTCTAGGAGTTCCATAAAGATCCCAGAAGGCACTGACTGCTCTTGAGGACCTCATGATATCTCTTTCCTTGCAGGCCCATCCTACTCATTCAGTAAACCCTCAGACTTCAGACTGGAACAGAACACAGGTCGATTTCCTGGGCCACTGTAGACCTGGCCACTCCCTACATCTGCACAGCCACATGTGGCTGCTGAGCACCAGGAATGTGGCCATAAGCCTGAGATATTGAGACGTATTGAGATGTGCCGTAAGCATGAAATAGTCACCAGCGCCTGAAGACATGGTGTGGCAACGGGAATGTAGAATAGCTCATTCACAGTTCTTAAATGCTGATTGCATATTGAAATGATGGTATTTTGAATATACTGAGTTAAAGTATATTTTAAAATTAAGTCCACTTGTTTTTCAAACTTGTTTTTAGCATGGCTATTAGAAAATTAAAAATTAATGTATGGAAACCCTGACCCACAGTGTCCCAAATATGATTGTATTCGGAGATAAGGCCTTGAAAGCAGTGAATAAGTGAAAAATGAGGCCATGTAAGTGGGCCCTCATCCAATCTGACTGGTGTCCTTCCTTATTTATTTTTTTGAGACACAGTCTCGCTGTGTCACCAGGCTGAAGTGCAGTGGCATGATCTTGGCTCACTGCCACCTCTGCCTCCCAGGTTCAAGTGATTCTCCTGCCTCAGCCTCCCCAGTAGCTGGGACTACGGGTGCATCCTTACTTATAAGAAGAGGAAATTGGGCACAAAAGGAGATACCACAAATGTCATAGGGGAGAAAGATCATGTGAGGACACAGCAAAAAGGCAGCTGGCCGTCACAAGTCTGGAGACCTCAGAGGAAACAAGCCTGTTGACACCTGGATCTTGGACTTCCAGCCTCCAGGACTGAGAGAAAATTAAATTTTGTTGTTTAAGCCATCCAGGCTTTTTGTTATGGCAATGCTAACAAACTAATACACTAGCCTATTTCATGGTAGAACTGGAGAAGGCCTGGTGACAAGAGAACAATTTCCCCACGGCCAGAAATCTGGCTTCCTGGGTCCATCTGTTGGGACCTTAAAGACAGCTATGAATGTTTCTCACGTTGCCTCTGCCTCAGATCAGTGTCTGTTTTCCAGTCCCATGTCCATATTGTATGCCCCTCTGTCTCCTCTTCTAGTAATAGTCTTTTTTGTTCTCTGACAAATGACGAAGATTTAAGAAGCAGCAGCATCAGAGAACTGTGTTTTGAAGATTTGAGGGAAGGGTTGACCTCAGGATTTTATACTAGGTTTGTGTAAACACACAAGATTCTTTTTCTCTCTGCCCCCAATTTAGTCATCAGGCTCATTCAAATGAAATATGAAGTCATAAGTATTAAAATATGCATGAGATTTTGAACATGTTTATTGGGAGAAAGAATTTTGTTTTCTGGAACACTCATTTCTGTTGGACAGTGGGGGTCACCAATAAGTTGGAAGGGAGAGGGCTAAGCTGAATGTCCTCTAGGGTCTTTTTCTAGTTCTAAGACGAACAAATCTATAATTCCTGGTTCAGAGTTTCACTCACTGTCCATGGGAGCGTTCTCAGGGATGGAGAGAGAGGATTCAGATCAGATGCATCCCTGAGTGTGAGCCTCTGCCACGGCTTCATCTCAACAGACATTTGCCATCTAGAAACAGAGTTAAGGTCAATCCCTTTGCCAGGAAGTCAAGAAATTGCCTTCTCAATGAGGCCAGTAAAATCGGCATAAAAGGCCTCCAGAGACATCCAGTCTCCCTAGAGAGACTTTCTAAACTTTCTGAACATGGCATCTATGTGCTGGCCTGAACCCAGAATGTACTGAAGGAAGAAAAAATACAAAAGACGATGATAGACCCAAGGCTTATCTTCTTGGCATTCCCTAGAACAGCTGTCTGGCAAATGTTACACCACGTCTGAGATTATTTTAGAAACTTTGTCTTGAAGAAGAACAAGGAGAGAGAATACCAGACAGATTTGCCCTCATTTTTTGTCACAGAATAAGAATTTCAAGGACATTTTTACTTCCAGTGACATCATCCTGGCAATGCTCTTTTCATTTTTTGAAACTTAAATCGTGTCACATCTAATAAATTTATAGCTATGTGTGGTTACAGCAACGAGTTGGTACCAATGGCTATTTAGGTCTTCTCCTCCCTCTTCTTGTTTCTTTTCCTCATCATCAGGATAATTAGACTATTCTACAGATGTTTTAAACAAGATAATTTCACCAAGTCTCACTAGAAACCTGTCCTAAATGAAATTCATATCTAGTGGCAAAATGTCAAATGATATTTGCATTCCTAAATTTCTTTTTACGCCTCATTTTCTGCCCACATCATATTTTCTGTGTTCAATGAAACAGATTATGCCAGAAATGAGAAAACAAAATTACAGCAAGACAATAATCACAGCACAGTATCATAAAACTGAGTTCAGGCCTGGGGTCTCTATCTGTGGGAGTGAAAGAAAGCTTGGCTTAGCATGACCCCCTCACCATGTTCTTGTTCATATCAGAATTCTAAGTGAAGGGGCTGCTTGTGAACTCACAGTCACCACCTGAAAATGCCACCTTAGTCATTCTGAGTTTGTGTGTGTGTGCGTATGTCTGTGTGTGTGTGTGTGTGTGTGTGTGTGTGTGTGTGGTAGAGTGAAGGCCTCTGTGGAATGAGGTTTCCTTTTCAAGAGGTAGCTCTGGCCTGAGAAGCTGAGAAGCATATTCATTACTTGTCAGGGATGAGGTGGCGTGGGGTTGCAGGGTGAGATGTGATGGGAGAAGGAGCTATGGGATAGGAAAAGAATGTATCCAAAGGCCTGAGTTCTAAATTGGATTCGATTTTCTTTTTCCTAGTGAATCAATGTAAAAATGTTGGTTAGATTCCCAGGCTAGCCCGTAGATGCTTGTGATGCATGATGTAGGGGATATACTATGCATTTTTTTCTATTATTGTTTTCGTTTTGTGTATGTGGAAGGCTGTGTGTCGGGGGGGTGGGCGCACACGCTTGTGACTAGTTTTGTGACTAGTTGGGAAATCTAATTACAATTTGTAACATTATTGCCAATCTCTAAATGATACTTTAAAATAAAGAACTTTTGGGGATGGGGGCGGTGGCTCACGCCTGTAATCCCAGCACTTTGAGAGGCCAAGGCGGGTAGATAATGAGGTCAGGAGATCGAGACTATCCTGGCTAACACAGTGAAACCCTGTCTCTACTGAAAATACAAAAAATTAGCCAGGCGTGGTGGCACACACCTGTGGTCCCAGTTACTCGGGAGGCTGAGGCAGGAGAATCACTTGAACCCGGGAGGCGGAGGTTGCAGTGAGCCGATATCATGCCACTGCACTCCAGCCTGGTTGACAGAGCAAGACTCTGTCTCGAAAAAAAAAAAAAAAAGAAAAGAAAAAAGAACTTTTGGAACATAGTGAGATTGTGAGTTGGAGACAGCCTGCTCTACCTGGAGAGGATGGAGGGTCATTGCAGCTTCCTGTGGAATGCTGTGCTCCAAGCATCCCTAGGACATCGCATTTCTTTGAGAAAGGAGAGTTGAAATACAGATCCAAGTTAGGCACAGCACACAGAGAGAACTTGACGTCTGCAGACTTTACTCGCCTTTCCCAAAGGAAATGGAGACGTGCTAACTGCCTGTCTCATCTGATTCACAATCTTCATTTGCTTTTTCTTCTGCCTTTCCCAGGTTATATTAAGTTTAATTATAGGTTCACTAGGTGTTATAGTTTTCCTAAGGTTTGTAAGAAAAACACACTTTCTGATCTCCCCACGTGCATGAAGACAATGAAGAAGGGAGGGAAGGAGAGAGGGAATGAGGGAGGGCGAGCCAGTCATTGGTAGACAGAAGAGTCATACACTGTATAACATTTCATTGGAAATTCATAATTTAGCAGAAAAGCAGTAGACAGCAAAGAGACTCTAACAGGAAGGTATATTGCTCTGTGTGGTGGTAAGCTGGTGCTGATTTTATTTATCTTACATGCTGGGTGGATGATAGCACATTCATTTCTGGTTGTTCTCTCTTTTAAGGAAACCACTATTGACGTCACAGACTTAGATTTTGTATTTTTTTTTAACACTTATTAAAAGGTTCTTATGGATGGAAGCTATTTCAGAACTCCTCAGTGTTTTGTTTTTCAGACTTTTTTTTCATTGAGTGAGTCAGATGTAAAGGTAAAATGAAAGAGCTGCTGTTAACTAAAGGTTGACTGTAAACAATGAAGCCTCATAAATTTAAGCCACTGGGATGTAGGACTGATTTGCAGACATTCGTTGCAAACAGGGCTTTCTAGAAGCACACCAAGCTGTCTCAACTGACAGCTTGTCCTTGGTTACTACCCTATCTTTGAGGGAGGCAGCCTATTTCCTGGAAGAAGTGACAAAAATATGTTTAATATCCCCCGCTTTCACTCACATCTGGGAATTTTCTTTGTTTATTTTGAAATAATTACATACTTACAGGAGAGCTGCAGAAATAGACAAAGAACTTTTTAACCTGAACCTAAACACTTGAGTGTGCAATTCCTACAAACAAGGACATTCTCCTACATAATTCTAGTGCAATCATCAAAATAAAGAAATTCAAATCAAAACATTTCTGCCATCTAATCCTCAGATGCCATTTAGTTTTGACAATTATTCAAATAGTATTTGTTGTAGCAAAAGGACCCAATCCTGGAACACCTGCTGCATATAATCGTCATGTCTCTTTAGCGTCCTTCGGTCAGAAGAGTTCCTCGATCTTTCCTTGACTTTCCTAACTGACACTTTTGATTGGATGTGCTGATTATTTTGTAGAATGTCTCTCAGTTTGGGTTTGTTGAATGTTTTCTCCGGATTAGATTGAGAGGTGCATTTTTGACAAGGTATTTACATCTGATCAGGTGGGGCATGATTTCAACCTGACTTATTATTGGTGATGTTCACTGTGGGGTTTTTGATTTGATTTTGCTTTTTTTTTTTTTTTGAGACTGGGTCTCACTCTGTCACCTAGGCTAGAGTGCAGTGGCATGATCTCAGCTCCCTACAGCCTTGACCTTCCAGGCTCAGGTGATCCTCCCACCTCAGCCTCCCAAGTAGCTGGGTCTACAGGTACACTCCACCACATCTGGGTAACTTTTTGTATTTCTGTAGAGACGGGGCTTTGCCATATCACTCAGGCTGGTCTCAAACTCCTGGGCTCAAGTGCTCCACAAGTCTTGGCCTCCCAAAGCACTGAAATTGCAGCCATGAGTCACCGCGCCTGGCCAATATTCACTTTGATTATTCAGTTGAGGCGGTATTTGTCAGGACTATTCATTGTAAAATTACTCTTTTTCCCTTTGTAGTTAATAAGAATTTGGCTGGAGGTACTCTGAAAGTATAAAATCTTCCCATTTCTTATTAAACATTCACCCACTAGTTCTAACATCTACTGATGTTTCTTGGCTGAGTATCACTATGATTGTTGCTAAATGGTGATTCTAATTCCATTATGTCTACTTTTACCAGTTGTCATTTTACTATAAAGAAAGCTTTCTCCTCTTTTGTATATTTGTTTGTATCAGTGTGGACTTACAGATTTCTATTTTACTCAAACGTTACAACTATTATCATTATTATTTATTTTGATAAATAAATTGTCCCAGGTTTGACCAGCAGGTGCCCTTTCAAGCCAGTTTCTCTGTCTTTTTGACATGCTTCCACCATTCTTTGAGAGGCTGTGAGTCTTTGGAGTGGCATTCTGCCAAGCTCAATGAAAACAGATCTCAGAGGTTAAAGACCTGGGTTGTGGTCATCTTGGCTTCTTCCATTCCTAGGTGGGTATCACTGGGGGAGTGGTCTTTCTGTTCTAAGCTTTAAAATGGGTATAATCAGTCCCTACTACCATCTGAAGCAGTTGCTGTGAAATTCATCCTAAAGAGGGAGATTTTAAGATAGCCAACTTCCCTTCCTAGAATCTTTCCAGAATTATTCTGTGCACTGATATTGCATGATGGCTCAAATCAGCTGATGAGGTGCCACTTGAAACATCTGTCTGCCTGTCTCGTTTGTGGCCTGTGAGAGTTATTCGTTTCAATCAAATAAACATATGCTTGGCTTAAACGGCTTTTCCCTCTCCTAGGTATTTGATGCAATGCAGACTGGAATCCTCCCAACAAGGGTGCCCCGTCCTGAGTGTCACAGAGATCAATGCAGCAGTCATTTCCTGGGCAGGGAAGGCCCATCCACTGTGGCCCTGGAATGATGCCGGTGTTATCTTCTATTCCTAGGAAGGCCCTATCTCAAGTGGCTCTGGGCCATACAAACAGATGGAAACGGGTGTGGGGAAGCACAGGCCTCCTACCCATGTTTAGAGAGCTGCTCAGAGGCAGGAATCCAGAACCAGGAATGTCCCCAGTGGCTGCCCAGGGTACAAGTGGCAGGCAGTGGGGAGAATGGTATGTGAAGTCATTTGTAACCTGGCCCCAGCTTGGTTTTCAAGTCTCAGAGGAGATTATGGATATGGTAGTGCCTGGCTCCGTGCTTAGAATCCTGTCTTCTGCTATTTCCCTGACCTACACTCAGCCCCACAAGCCGAGATGTTTGCTGGACATTTCAGGCATTGCCACCCAGTTCTGTCTACCTTACCTGCTAACACCTGTTGACATCCTTCATGTGAAAGCTTCCCCAAACACTTCCCAATCAAAGCACTAAAAGGGAAACCTGAAATTAATAAAATGTCAGTTAAATCTGTACAGCAGAAAGCATAATGCCAATCTTGTTAATTACGAAATGTAGCATTCATATAAATTTCATTGCTTCTGAAAATAATGCATGGCTAGATTTTCCTGGGTTTGTATGATGATTACTAAAAACTGTGGAAAATCTAAAATCAAGCAAGTTGTTTCTAGGCAATTACTTTCAGAAGCAAAATTATAAAAGAACTACGAGATTTTTAAAGAGAAAAAATTACATTTGATATGAGATAAGCATGCATTTTAAGATGTTGAACATGACATGGAGTGGGGTCCCCAGACCAGGAGAGCTGAGGACTTATGAAAGACCTAAGTGAGTGAGACCTGGTGCGTGTAAAAAGCCCCCATTCTGGGGGCAGTACCACAGAGGCGGGACCCCAGAGGTGGAGGAAGAGGCCTCTGCACTGGGTGGTGAAATTGCTATCAGCCCCTGGTTTGTGACCTGGACAGATATCTCTGCTCTCCAGCCCTCAGGGTCCTCAATAACAGAAAAGCATATGCGAATATACAAAATTCCTTGCCCTCTTGTACCTCTAAAAACTGCCTGAAGAAGTTGAACTACATGCTGTCTCTCTGTTAACATTAACTCGTCATTTACACCGCGCCCGGCCTGCAGGCTGTCTTCAAAGGCTCTAGGGAAGAAGCCTCCCTTGAGTCTGTAAGCTCCCGGCGGTCCTGGGGTTCTTCCGTTTGTAACGACATTGCTTCCATCTCCTCTGTCTTCTCTTCATCTCGGAGAAGGACACCTGTCCTTGGATCCAGGGCACATCCTGGTAATCCAAGGTGATTTCATATGGAGAATCTTAATGATATCTGCAAGGTCTCCTTTCCAAATTAAGTCACATTCATGATTTGGGGGTTAAGATGTGGACACCTCTTTTCGGGGGGCATCATTCAACCTGCTACAGGGGGCATGACTGATGGGCTACTGGCTCTTAGCTGAGCTCTGAAGTTCCTTGGGTCACAGTGGATGAGGAGGTGGATTAGGCTTCTCTAAAGGGACAGGACTAATAGGACGGATGTCGATATGAAGGAGAATTGGCTCGCACAGTCACAAGGAGAAGTCCCACGATAGGCCCTCTGCCAGCTGAGGAGCAAGAAAGCCAGTCTGAGTCCCAAAACCTCAAAGTAGGGAAGCCGACAGTGTAACCTTCAGTCTGTGGCCGAAGGCCAGAGAGAGAGACACTGGTGTGAGTTCAAGAGTCCAAAAGCTAAAGAACTTGGAGTCTGATGTTCAAGTCTGATGCAGGAAGTCTGATGCAGGAGTCTGATGCAGGAAGCACCCAGCACGAGAGAAAGATGAAGGCCAGAAGACTCAGCAAGTCAGCTTCTCCCACCTGCTTCTGCCTGCTTTATCCTAGCCGTGCTGGCAGCTGAGGAGATGGTGCCCCCCCCGGAAAATGAGGGTGGGTCTGCCTCCCCCAGTCCACTGACTCAAATGTTCATCTCCTTTGGCAACGCCCTCACAGACACACCCAGGAACATTACTTTGCATCCTTCAACCCAGTCAAATTGACACTTAGTTTTAACTATGACATAAGGGTGCTGTTAACAGTGTCAGGGGTGGGGAGGATGGAAAGAGGAGGATGCACATAGTTCCTGCAGATGCTGGCTGGTGCTGTAATCCATCTCTCTTCCTTCCCAAAGGAGGATGATACATCAGGAAATTAGTCTTGGCTCTTTGGCAGTAACAAGCAACTCCAAAATCTCACAGGCTTACAACATCAAAAATATTTTCTTGCACTTCACCTGATGCCTGAGAGGCTGACGGCAGCGCTGCCCGACGTTCCCTTCACTGAGGGTGCAGTGGACCTAGAATCCTGCCAGCCTCGTGGATGTGGAGAAGAGCACATGGTAAACCTTGAGCTGGCTCTTAGATCTTCTGCCTGGAAGTAAGAGATGTCATTTCTGTACATTTCACTGGCCAGGGCAAATAGCATGGCCAAGTCTAATGTCAAGGAGGAGGAAAAATATTATCCTCTTTCAGGGAGGGGCAGTAAATATTTATGACCAACAGCGAGGCCTGCTACAGGTACCATCAGAAGAACCCCTCTGCGTGTTGAGAAGCGGCGTAGCTTCCCTTACCACTTCCCACAGAGGCAAGAGTGCTGCTCACCGAAGCCTTCTCAAGACCCTTAACAATCCCTTCTTCAAGGACTGTGCCATCTGCATGTTCCGACCACATCCCATTCTTTATCTTGCACTATCCAGGCCTTCCATCCTTCTCATTCCGTCTTCCAGGAAAAAAACGTCAAATTGTAGTTTTATGTCATTGTCCTGAAGAGCTGCTTATTTGGACTGTGCTTTCTAAACATAACCTAAATTGAGTGTTTAAAGCATGGTTATTTTCACAGCAGTTGTAGGAAGAACGCTTTGCTCCTTCCTGTCTTTGCAGGGGCTCTGCCAAATGGCGAAGGAACTGAATCCTCTGAAGCCTGTTAAGGCAGAAGAGGCCTTAGACAGTGGGTAGTTTAGCTTTCATGAACCTAGTGGTCCACATGGACTGCTAGGATTTTGTAAAGCCCCCAAATTGCAAGTAAAATTATGTGAGAGTTACATGTCTAGTAAATGTGTATTTTCTGGGGCCAGAAACTATATCTCATATCTAATTCTGAAAGGATCTGCAAACCCAGGAAGATTAAAGGATAACAAAGTCTAATCCAATCCCTTTATTTTACTGGTGATATTTACAGAAATTGCAGTTAGGTTCCTTGAACCAAATGGATGATTCTATTTAATGTATTACTGATACATTAAAAGCTTTTATTTTTTAACTGATGTATCAGAAACTTTTTCCCCAAACTTAACGTTCTGTTTCAGTGGGTTAATTTTTCAAATATTGCAACCTACTCTGTGAGAAAGGAGGAGTCTTTGGAAAGTTACATTGACTTTTAAAACCACAAGGGTATCATTTGGTGCGTTCCTGCCCCAGCAATTATTACCCTTTGAGAGCCTTCAGAGCTACCTCCAGCCTTCCCTTTGGTCTCCGTGGGGACTCATTACATTTCTAACAGGCAAGTATGAAAACTTACAGTGCTGGCTTACCAGAAGGGTTTGCTTTGGGAATTTCACAGACAGGGCTGCTTCTGTCTTGTAAAGAAATTTACATCCCATGAAGCAGAATAGGGAATGACTGTGGCAGATGATGGTAATAGAACTGCATCAATATTACATGTCTGCCAGGCAGAGAACCAATATGTTTTCACAGCACAGGTCTATGTAGCTTCTTCCTTCTCTTCCATGTAGCTGGTTGGGAATGAGTGCTATAACCTCTTCACAGATTAGGAAACAGAGGCTCAACACTTTATTATTCTCCAGAGCAGAGGTTCTTAACAGCACGCTTAGGTGGGGCTTCAGGGGTCTGCGAACGCCTGAAATGACCTGCAAAGACAGGTCTAGATTTGTATGTCCATGGGGGTGTGGAGGATGTGATTTTCGTCAGATTCTACAAAGTTCTGTGACTCTCAAAGTTTCAGAACCACTACACTAGGGCTTCTATCCTTGGCAGGCTAGTCCAATTATTTTTACATTCAGGCTTATCCTTTTTTTTTTTTTTTTTTTATGAGTTGTTTTCTCCTTTTTTCCCTTAGTTGCTGACCTCCATTAACAGCAGACAAAATTGGTTTTCCTTACTTACTTCTGTTCTGGAAATTTAAAAATCTTACTTCTCATGACAGTCCTACATGAAAAATTAAAAATCACAAGGATTCATGGATGGAAAACTGAGACCCAGAGAGAAAATCACATTCACGTCGTCATAAATCAGCAATTGAGTGAGTGATTGTTCCTTGGTAAGAAATATACTCTCAACTCAGTTGGAAACCTTTTGCCAATATTACTTAACACATGCCAGTCTGGTGTGACTCATTTTTCTTGACATTATGCAAATAGAGGAAACAAGACTGAGTGGCCTTCTGTCCGGAGAGCAGGAAATGAAGCCTGTTTGGGGCCACATGTTTCCTGGGACATGTGGTGTCAGAAATGGGTATTAGAAGAACCAGGCCTTTGTTCATGTCTTTTATTTTTTATTTGTATTTTTTTCTAGATGAAGTCTCACTCTGTTGCCTAGGCTGAAGTGCAGTGGCACTGTCTCGGCTCATTGCAACCTCCGCCTCCCGGGTTCAAGCAATTCTCCTGCCTCAGCCTCCCGAGTAGCTGGGATTATAGGTGCCCACCACCACGCTGGCTAATTTTGTATTTTTAGTATAGACAGGGTTTCACCATGTTGGTCAGGCTGGTCTAGAACTCCTGACCTCATGATCCAGCCGCCTCAGCCTCCCCAAGTGCTGGGATTACAGGCCTGAGCCACTGTGCCTGGCCACCTTTGTTCATTTCTATTTCACGAGTGATCTCCTTTTGTTGGCCATGGCTGGAGGAGTCAGCTCCCAAAACCCACACTCTCTAGGAGTGCTGAACCAAAGAGAATCCGTCAGGACTCCTAGGTTCCTCTCTCTCTAGAGCTGCAACCAGAAGCTCCTTCCTTCCCAGCCCTGCTTCCCACAAAAGGAAACATGTGACTTTTCGGGATGAGATGTTTGGAGCCAGTGAATCCTTCTCACAGGAAGCAGAACCCCAGCTGCCACGGAGCTTATCCTTGGGGCGCAGAGAAGCCCTGACCTAAGGCTGTAATCGTGTACTGGATTTTATTTTTAAATCTTTTGACCTCACAAGCTGACTTTATTCTGGCTGGAGGACTCCCGTACCTCTGTAACCTCCCCAAGAGGTAATTTCCAGCGCTAATCTCACTAACGAGGTGTCGGTTACGTAAAAGGCCTATGTCCCGGTTTCTTCTAAGTGGACATGACAGTGTTTCTTCAGAAGGTCCTGTGCTGCGACACCTCGGAAATGGAAGAATTTATAGCAAGGATGTTATTTCTCACTAAGTGAGCAGGAGAACCGGAAGATCTCTTTGGAGATCATAATAAGGATGGGGAAACTGAGGCTCAGAGAAGGGCAGTGGCTGCCCGAGGCCACAGAGCTGAGTGGCAGCAGGGTTGGGTTAGAGGCTGCACCTTGTGACAGAGCCGGCCTGCTTTGGCCTGTTCCACACACCCCTGACTTTCTAGATTGCTTCATATTCATGGAATCGTCCTCAAACTCGACTCCCCAAAAGTGTACCATAGATTAACTTTGGGGCCCCCCAAGTCAAAACTTGAGCAGCTCAGGGGCACGGACCATGAGGCCTGCCGAACACTCCATCGACTGGGGCAAAGTCCTCTGTCTTTATGATCAGGGTGTGCAGTCTCCCTTGGCCTCTGAAGAAGCAGTGCCCAGGGTTCCTCGATGACTCAGCTGCAGCGGGCTATCCCCCACACACGTCCGTGGCCACCCTGGCGGGAACCGGGCTCACCATCACCAGCCACCAGAGATGTCAAACCATCCCCCCTCAAACCCCTCCACTCCGGCCCCCCTGCCCTGCTCCAGCCTCGGTCTGTTGTGCAAGAGCCAAAGCGGACTTAGGAACACGGAGCCACACGCCCAGGCCCAACCCCGGCGCAGCAGCTCCACCCGAGGGAAACGCCTACTCCAGAACACAGCACTCCTAACTCCCGGGGCAAGAAGGGGAGGCCAGGCAGCCGGAAGGAAACTCCTGGGCTTTTTATGGAATGCATAAAACGAAAGGTGAGGGTCTCCACGTAGGGAAAGAACGCATTAGTATTTACGGCCTTGGTCTGGAGAAGAGAACACGCTGCTCTTTGCAGCCCGGCGTGTGATTCATTTCCCCCGGGAGCTGCAGGCCGAGGCAGGGCGTGCGCGCAGGCAGCCTCCGGACAGCCGCGCACTCCCGCCCGCTCGTTTATTTACGGTGCTTTATCAGCGGCTGTGCACCGCGGCGATAAAGTTTATGAAAAGAGGCGGCGTCTCCGGCCGGCGGGCTGGGCCCGGCGCTCCTTTCCCACACTGATTAGGATCAGCCAGGGCTTTGGAAGCTGCAGTTAAGGATCTCGGGGGCCCGGAGCCGCGGCTCCCCCTTCCTGCCCCGCCCGCCGGCTGGCCGGCTGCTGGCCCGCGTGGGAGGCGAGGTCAGGGCTGCGGCCGCGGCCCTTCCCCGGGGAGCGGGAGGGAGGAGGGAGGAGGAGGAGAGAAGCCGCCCTGCGGGGGAGGGAGCTCCAAGGCCCCGGGAAGTGGGAAAGCCAGAGAAAAATACCGTCCAAATATAAATGGGCAGTCCCCACGTTAAGAGATGAACGAGAATTTTTTTATTTTTTGAGACAGTCTCGCTCTGGCCCCCAGGCTGGAGTGCGGTGGCGCTATCTCGGCTCACTGCAAGCTCCGCCTCCGGGGTTCAAGCGATTCTCCAGCCTCATCCTCCCGAGTAGATGGGATTACAGGCGCCCACCACCACGTCCGGCTAATTTTTGTGTTTTTAGTAAAGATGGGGTTTCACCATGTTGGTCAGGCTGGTCTCGAACTCCTGACCTCAGGTGATCCACCTATCTCGGCCTCCTAAAGTGCTGGGATTACAGGTGGAACAGGAATTTTTCTCCTCTGAAGTCGTGGCACTGTCTCCTCTCCCCCCATTTACTTTCCTACGTTCCTTGCTCCTTTCCGGTCATTTCACCTGCATTTACTGTGTCTTTGCATTAAGGCTTGATTCATTTTGTTCCTTTTCATCGCCATGTTTTGTTCAGTCCGTCAGAAGATAGAAATTGAACACCTGCACTGTGGACAACACCTCTAAACACTGCAGAGAGAGATCCAGAGATGAATAGCCCTGGCCTGCAGGGTTCTTACCGTCACAAGCACAGTCCAGTAAGAGCAGCCCAGGGTTATGAGTAACAAGAGCAGACACTACAGCAGGCGCTTGATTTAGGGACATTGCCTTGTTTCATCCTCACAGTGACCTCAGGAGGACAGTGCCATCGTTACGCTGTTTAACAGATGGTAAAACTGAGGCCCAGAGGTGAGTGCCTTGATTCAAATGACTCAGCAAGGCAGTGGCTGAGCCAGGATTTGAATTCAGGCAGAATGGTGGCAGAGCCTGTTTGCCTAACTTCTAAATTTCCCTAACTCTCTAGGACAGAGGGTTGTAGGAGTGCAGCAGACAGGACAACTAACCCTGCCTGGAAAAGTCATGGTGGGCTTCCCAGAGGAGGTGTCCTTAGGCTGGGGCTTGAAGATGACGTATTACCAGACAAAGAGTGGAGAAGAAGGCTGTCTTAAACAGAAACACCTTTTTATGTGGTCCTGGGTTCTGGGGGCCCAGCTCTTCCTACCCTCCTTCTCCGAGGAGTGGGGGAACAGAAGTGCAGAGCCTTTATGGTTTGTGAAAGTGGGATCCCCTTCGCTGGCCACCTCCTCGATCTGAAAGGCTCTATCTGCAGCTACTAAATTCCCTTCAGCTCATAAGTCTTCATAGCAATGTCATCCCCTTCTGAAAGCTTTCCTGGGCTGTTCCTTGTCTTGCTGTCAGTGATTGAAAGCAATCCTTCCTTCTCTCCTCCCTCACACCTGCCTGTTTGCATTAAAGTTCTTGAGTTGGACTCCATCAGTCTTTATTTTTTATTTACTTAATTTATTTTTTAGAGACAAGGTCTCACAATGTCACCCAGGCTGGAGTGCAGTGGTGTGATAATGGCTCACTGCAGCCTCATCCTCCTGGCCTCAAGCAATCCTCCTGCCTCAGCCTCCCAAGTAACTAGGACTACAGGTATGTGCCACCATGCCTGGCTAATTTTATTTTATTTTTTTGAGACAGTCTTGCTCTGTAGCCCAGTCTGGAGTGCAATGGTACGATCTCGGCTCACTGCAAGCTCTGCCTCCTGGATTCAAGCGATTCTCCTGTCTCAGCCTCCAGAGTAGCTGGGATTACAGGCATGTGCCACCACACTTGGCTAATTTTTGTATTTTTAGTAGAGACAGGGTTTCACCATGTTGTCCAGGCTGGTCTCGAACTCCTGACCTCAGGTGATCCGCCTGCCTCGGCCTCCCAAAGTGTTGGGATTACAGGTGTGAGCCACTGCGCTCAGCCTCTGGCTAATTAAAAAAAAAAATTTGGCCAGACACGGTGGTTTACATCTGTAATACCAGCACTTCAGGAGGCCGAGGCAGGAGAATTGCTTGAGCCCAGTAGTTCCAGACCAGTCTGGGCAACGTAAGGAGGCCCCCATCTCTACAAAAAGTTAAAAAAGAAAAAATTAGCCAGACATGGTGGCGCTCGTCTGTGGTCCCAGCTATTAGGGAGGTTAAGGTGCAAGGATTGCCTGAGCCTGGGAGGCCAAGGCTGCAATGGACTCTGATCACACTCCCGCCTGTGACTGTGCTCCAGCCTGAGTGACAGAGCAAGACCCTGTCTCAAAATAAATAAATAAGTTTAATTTAAAAATAAATTTATTTTTGTAGAGATGGGTCTCACTCTTTTGCCCAGGCTGGTCTTGAACTCCCGGCCTCAAGTGATTCTCCCAAGTTGACCTCCCAAAGTGCTGGAATTATAAGCATAAGCCACCGCACCCAGCCCATGAGTCTTTATTGCTAGACTATGAACTCCTGAAGGGCATTGGTATACTCATTTGCTTCTTACTTGCTTCTGCCCAGGCTGGTGTAGTATCCTACTCATAGAAGGTTCTTAGTAACTGCATTTGGTGAATAAATGAAAGAGAGTGGGAAAGCTGCTGATCGAATAGGTATCTCTTGTCTCCTCTTTACCCCTTGATAAATTTCATAATCAAGCAAGCTAAAAATGGAGATGTGTGTCTCCACCAAGGTCTAGACCACTGTCTGCCAAGACAGCACAAAGAGCAGGACACTGCCAGCAACCAGACGGGTTGAGACAGAGTAACCCAAGCTGCAAGCCCTTAAAATCCCTCCAGACTAGGAACAGGATTAGTCCTGGGGCTTGGGCCTAGCATTGAGTCAACAAGCGGAAGTCATGTTGCCCTAGTTATCAGGGAGAGGGCTGTGAGGGCCAGGAAGCAGGCAGGTCATTGAGTCCATCTTGAATTCGGTGAAGCATACCATAGGGCCAGTGACACAGGAGACATTTGACACCATAGGGTATAATATCAACTCTAGGCAGCTGTCAGGGCCACTGCCCGGGGCATCAGAGCTGTGTCTTGTTGTTGTTTTTTTTTTGTTTGTTTGTTTAGAGCTAGTTTTTAAAAAGTTTAATTGAAAAAGCAATACATGCACATGATCTAAAAATTAAAATGATTAAAAAATGTATACAGTGAACGTTCTGCCTCCAACCATCAACTTCTCAACCTCCTTCTGCAGGTACAACCATCGTTAAAAGTTTCTTTCCCCAGAGATGCTACATGCATGCATATGCAATATTTCTATATTTTCTTATGATGACTTAATGAGGTTGTTGTGAGCTGAACACATTTGCAGGTGCTGATGACATTGTTGTAGTTGTTGGCGCTCTGGAAAAGAGATATAAGGCCCATCGAATTTGAGAACTGGAAGACTACTTACTCTTGCACATTCTGAATGACATTCAGTAATTGAAAGTGTGGAGTAATAAAATTTGGATATCTCAAATATTACCTGGAAACAGGCTAGTCTGACTCAAGGGTGGTGGAAAAATCATCTAAGGATGTGTGGTTAGTCACAAATGGTACAGGAAATGTTAGGCCATTTTAGCGCGTGCCAGTACACTGTCAGGATGGATCGTAAGGAGCATAACTGATAGAGATCAGGAAACTATTTGTTGGGTCGGTTCTCATTAATGTATTCATAAGTGTCCGATTTGTTGGTCACTCTGCCGTACGCTGGTAGGAGGAAGAGTCACAGAGACGAATAAGGTAACTTCTAGTTGAACAGAGGACCAAAATGCACTCGTATAATGGCAAAATAAAGGCTGTGCTTAGTAAACCCGTTGATGGAACGAGCATCATTCAATCTAGGGAAGAAAAGGCTGAGATGACTCACTTACTGAAGTACATGGTAAAGTAACTTGAGTTTCCCCAGGCCTCACCACCAGAGTAGGGATGACCTTCTGAGGAGCACTGTGCCAGGAGCCTGCCCATAGCAAAGGACTCCCAGCCGTCTGGACTGCCTCTGAGTTGTCCTAGGAGTTCCCAGGGGCCTGCTCCTGCTGGACACCCTCTGGCACTCTGGAGCGAAAGCTCTGGGGAATCTGGGGAAAAAAAAAAAGAAAAAAAGATTCTTCTTCAATCCTCTTCCCTCTATGTGAGCTTTCAGTTCCAAAGCTCTGCCATCTGCGCTCTGATTTCCTGGAAGACCTCCACAAGACGATGTGCCGAATTTCCCCTTTGGTCCTGCTGCTCTTCACAGAACTCGGATAGGTCTGGCCGAGGATTGCTCCGCATGAACTGCTCTTCCCCTCCAATGAGCAGGACGGCTGGACTCGGGGAGGGGCCTCCTTCCCCACAGAGCAAGTCCCTCCCCACCCCTGGAGGCTCCTTGGCCTTGGTTCACACTGGGACCTAAGTTCCCTCTAATCATAACTAGCAAGTATTCAGTTGTTTTGACAAAAGATTCTAATCCATTGTTCTGTAAGGAAGGTCGACCAAGAGGCCGTGGATATAAACGATAACAGGGAAGAGTTAGTGACTGGAAGGGAGGGATGATGTTAAGGAAATTTCCTTCTGTGCGCTGAGGAAAAGTGCACGGTCTTTCTCGAATAGTTTGGAAACAGGTCCGGGAGCTTTTCAAGCTCAGCCCTTGGTATTCCCGAGGTGGACTGAGGTGTTCCACCTTGAAAATCGAATAGTAGTGCTCCTTTCCCTAACTCAGGTAATGCAATTTTTCCGTGTACATTCTTTCCATGCGTTTTTCTTCCATCTTCCATTTTAAACCTTTAGCACCTGCAGGCAACAAAACTAATGAAAAAGTAGTAAACAGATACGAATGGGAACGCTTGAAAACCACCAATGATGCTGGGTTTGTGGCTTTTTTTTTTTTAAACATGTGTGCTTGTGGTTTTATACTGCCTGCTCATAACGCAGCCATCTTTTCTGCTATTAAAATTGTTCTTAGTTCATGGGATGGAATGAAACAGACCATTATTCCAGGGTGTTCCCGGAAGAGCCTCATGTTTCAGGAAGCACACTTCGGCTTTTAGCTCTCCAGCACCTGAGTACACTTGAGTGCTGCTGTTGCAGGCTCTGGAGCATTCGTTTCCTTTCCTTTCCCTCCTCCCTCTGCTGTTCACATCATGGCCCAGATTGACTCCCAACCTCTGCCAGGCTAAAGATAACCTCTCCAACTGGGCGATCACCCACAGGCTAAATATATTCCCAGGGGTGAGTTGGGGCTACCCTGACAGTGACTCCAGGCAAGCATTTAACCACTCATGGCATTAAGTCATCTTAGGAGACGGAAGGAGCTTGGGAGGGGGCAGGGATGACTGCAGAAGGATGGGGAGGGGTAGGAGTGAAAGAGGCAGAGAGTGACGGACAGGAAGCTGGCAAACGTGCTTCCGATAAAGGAGGACACATGCCACATGGTGACTCCAGCAGAAGCTCAGTCAGTCTGCGGATTTGGCTGCTCCCAGCAAAGACTCCTTTTCTGTCCGTTATAATGTTACTTTAATAGAACTCCCAGAGGGAAAAGCCCAGTGCTAATCAGGGCTCAAGAAGTCAGTGGACTTGATGTACAGAATGGGGTGTTTAGTTTTATGATGTGGCTATGGGTTACATGAGAGACTAATAAAAGAACTCCATAAAATGTGGCTTGCAGGAACGGGGCTGCAGCCTCTGCCAGAAGGTCAGCCTGTTCAGAAGTGGTTGGAGAGCAGGGCTGATTTCTAGCTGGTGTGGCCACTCTGGTTCTTCAACTGTTGAAAGCCTTCTGAACCAGTTGGTAACTGGCTGCTGCTCTTAACTTCTCAAGCACAGCCCTGCTGCACTGGCTGCCCGGCCCCGACCCTGGAACCTCCTCACAATCCAACAAGCAGATGCAGAGGACCTGCAGATCCTGCTGTGTGTCATGTCTCTGGTGTCACAACATTTCTGAGTGGCTAGTGCTCCTGTGTCTCTGGTTAATACTTTAAATATCACCTGTCCTACCATATATCTTCCTTGGGATTTGTTCTTTCGAATACCCGTGGAACAGATCAGGGACACAGTTCTGTAAAACTCTCCTTAATCGATCCCAGGCCCATCCAGGGTGCCCCAAGGAGGCTTTCTTGGGTCGGGGAGGCCCGCTGCTTTCATGGTTGTTACAAGGACACACTCAACCTTTCCCTTGAATCACAGTTGGCTGCCTCAATGGAGAGTTTTAGAAGGTACAGGAATGACATCAGGGTTAAAGAATATTTTTGGAAGGAAGAGGCAAATTTGCATAAGATTTCTGAACCAGGGATTGCATTTGTCACAGAGTTTGAATTAGAGGAATGCTTAGAGCACATCTGGACTGTCTTCATAGCCAGCACAGAACCCCTCCATGTCGCCTCTGGCAGGAGATAGCCAGCCCCTTCTAGGTCATGTCCACTGATAGGGAATTCAGCTCTTTGAAAGGAAGCCTCTTGTGTGAACCAGCGGGAGCTGAAATCTTCCTAAACAAATCAAAGTGTGAATCCTTTTGTTGAGCTGAAATCTTCCTATACAACTCAAATTTTGACCCCTCACTTAGAGGGAATTGCAAATCCAAAGAGTAAGCAATGACAGCTACTACCATGTCTGATTTTATCAAGTCAACTGAGAGGCTGTGAGATCATTCATTCGACCAGTTTCCCGAGTGGCTGCGAAGTGCCGGTGCCTGGTGCTGGAGACTCAGTGGGCACCTGGAAATGGTTCTGCTCTGAGAGACTGTCCAGCCTCTTTGAGCCAGGATTAGACAACTGGGGACACCTGGGAAATCCGAGGGTCTAACCTTTGCTTCTGGAGCCAATTCCAGGCTGGGGTCCGTCTTTGGGCGGGGGCTGTCCTGGGTGACACTGGGCAGGAAGCTTCTGCCTGTGGTCCTCCTTTTCTCTACAGGTTACCAACAGCCTGGCAGCCTGCTGACAGCATGGGGCTCTCAAGGTGGGCTCTCACTGACGGACATTGAGACGGAGAGGTGGAGGGTTGTTTGCCGTCTCACTCCTCACACCCTCTGAAAATACCTGTAAAAGTCAAATGACATTTTATAATGCATTTTGCTGAATTAACAATTGAACAGGGTCTTTTATGTTTCATAAACAAGAAATATTACGCAAGTTAGATAAGAAAAAGGCAGACAATAAAAGTACTTACAACTTCATCATCTACAGGTGACAATTTGGTGTTTGTCCATGCCAACAATTTTCTGAGTATATGTGATATATCTGTGTGTTGGGGGGGGATAGACACACACACACACACACACACATGCTTTGTAATCTCACCTTTTTCACCCAGTTTTTTCCCCAATAAACACAATTTTAAAGTGAATCTACTTATTCAAGGGTCTGTCATTAATGCACGTAACTTTGAAGGACTCATCCAAAGAAATCAGATGTGCAGAACAAAGAGTTAAACCATCTCAGAAGTTAAGGAGGCATTCGCCAGGGACAGTAGATCCACGGTCTCCTGGATTTCTTTGAAAGGGTTGAGGTGAGATAGAGATTTTCATTAGATGGTGCCCTGTCTGCCCTCTACTCAAATTTTGGCCTGGTGAAGACAGCCGAGAAGATTTCTCCCCTGTGAATCAGTGGGTGGAAAGCTTGGGGAGAGGCTGTAATTGTGGTGAGCCCTGCGCTTGGTTCCTTTAGATTCGTGGACCCATGGAAAGGGCTACCTTGACATTCATGAATGGGCTTTCTTGGTCCCAGGTTGCTGAGGAGAAGCTGAACATGGGGACGTGGTGGGACTGAGAGGCCTCCTTGCTTCCCATGCCTTAATTGGGACTGACCCCTTATATCCAGCTACACTGATGTCCCACAGGGGCCATCCCTCCCACCACTCACAGGACTGTGATCACTGAAAGAACCCCCAGAAGCTGGCCTTTAACTTCAAAGAACAGATATAAAAAAACAACTCTGCACCTACAGGGCCTCAGTGGGCAGAGAGAGGGAGAGGAAGCATCTGTCGAACAGCCCTTCGTGGAAATCACACTGCCGGAATAGACAGCCAGGGCAGAAGTGGAAGAAGGACATTCAACCACAGGATCCCAAACAAACAAACAAACAAAAACAAAGAAACACAGACTTCCTGGAGCTTTGACTAAAACACTCATTGGACACATTAAAGCAGGCTGAGAAGGCCAAGTGCAAGAATATTCCAAATATAGAACAAAAACACAGAGATGGAAATCATAAGGACAAAAGAGGAGACTAGGAGTCTCGATCCAGTAGACCCAATAGGAGTTATAAGAAAGAGAAAAATGAACACAGGAAAGAGAGAATCATTAAACAAATGATAGAAGGTAACTTCTTTGAGTGAAAAAGACTTGGATCAGAGGTTTAAAACGAACTCGTGGGGCTCCTGAAAGTCACATACTTAAACCCATCCAAATTAAATTCTTGAAGAGCAGGTAAAAAGAGAAACTTTTGCACCCTTTAATACAAAGAAAAAACATTAATTACCAAGAAACAGAAAAGAGACAGTGTCACGCTTCTCACCTACAATAATGGGAAGCTGGAGAGAGGGGAACAATGCCTAGAAAATACTTGAGCCAGCTGAAATACGTTTTGCTGGCCAGGGTAAAAAAAAAAAAAAAAGTTACACCCTCCCTAGTAGGTGGCATTACAGGCACGTGCCACAACGCCTGCCTACGTTTTGTATTTTTTTGGTAGAGACGGGAGTCTTGCCATGTTTCCCAAGCTGATCTTGAACTCCTGGACTCAAGCAATCCACCTGCCTGGGTCTCCCAGACTGCTGGGATTACAGGCATGAGCCATCACACACAGACTGATTTTTAAAAATCGTATCACCGAATGGACAAGACAGGGGTGTTGCTGAATAGGTCAGACTCAAATTTGGATAGCAGCAAGAAGAATTTCTTTGAGGGGGAAAGTAGCTGATGAGGAAAGTGTGATTTTGACATGGGTGCCAGTTAAAGATGACCCAAATATGGAACAAACGGAACCCAAGTGTTTCTTCAACTTCTGCTGTCACACTGGAGAAGCCTAAGAAATACAATCAAGGTCATCTACTTCAAACAAATGAACAATTTACAGCTCCACCAAAAGCTGGATGCAAAATACCAGCCCTTCCCTTGCCGGCCACTTTGCCTCCCATTAGTAAGGTGTGTCGGGACACTTCGCGGGACTGCTGTCAACAAACTTGGTTTGACTACTAATGGCAGGAAAATAAAAGTTTATCTGAGGCTCCGCAGGCATGCTTACCCTGAACAACAGCAAGATATGCCTGTAACGTCACAAGAGACCAGATTACAGCGATGTTCGAGGAAACACAAGGCAGTGACCGAGAGAGCAAGGGGCTTCAGAAAAGTTATGAGACGAATGAAAGAACAGAAGAGACTAATACAGTTGAAGTGATAATTTCAGCACAGGGAGCCATGTTGGCATCATGGGCAAGAATTGCTGCAAGAGCTGTTCAGCTGAAGACTGTAAATTCATGTTCCATTCCTGTTTCTGTTGAGGCCTTTTTGATGCAAGCCTCTGGTGTCAGGTGGTGTGTGGTCCATGGCAGATGTCTCTCAGCAGACACAAAGGGCTGGGTACGCCTGCAGTTTCATGCAGGTCAGGCCTGGGTGCCTACCACTTACAGGAGGACGATTTCTCTCTTCTTGTTTCCTGCCTGCATTTTCCCATCCCCAGGCGTAGAAGATAATATGTTATGCCCCGACTTTGCTAAGAGGAATAAGAAGATGAAAAGATTAATGACAATGGAGAAGCAGCAGCAACCTCTTTTAATACAATGTAGTCCCATCTAAAGAGCCCCTTTCTGTAAGTCTGAAAACCCATTATATCTGGGCCAAGTCTCTTCTCCTAGCTTCAACTTTTCCATCTTTAAATGAGTATTTCAGATTTCTTAGACAGTGCTATGGTTTGAATGCACTCCCTAAATTTCATGTGTTGGAAATATAACCCCCAAATTCTTATGTTGACAAGAAGTAGGGCCTTGCGGGGTTGTTAGGGTTAGATAAAGTCGTCACAGTGGGGCCCCCATGATGTGACTGGTGGCTTTATAAGAAGAAGAAGAGAGGCCTGAGCTGACAGAGATAGTCTTGGCCACTCTGCATGTGATGCCTTCTACACAGCACGAAGGCCCTACCAGAGGCCAGTGCCATGCTTTTGGACTTCCCAGCCTCCAGAATTGTAAGAAATAAATTTCTTTTCTTTATAAGTGATGCAGTCTCAGGTATTCAATAATAACAACAGAAAATAAACTAATACAGCCTTATGAATTTTGGTAAATTTTACTAAAAATATTAAGCCCACTTACTAGAATATGCCCTGTCTTCTCACTACTTCTTGCCTTGTTGTTGCACAAGGTTGACTATATAAGAGGCCAATTCCATTTTTGCTTCTAATTGCCTTAGGATATATATGTGTCTGTGCATCTGAGTGTGTGTGTGTATATATTTATATACTGGCAACAACAGAGTTGTTTTCTAATAGAAAGTTCTTGCTTCATCATTATCTACAATGGTTTGCTTATAAAAATCCTTGCAGATTATATGAAAATCTCCACTAATCACTGAGTATCATACTTTTTTTAGTAGCTTCCAATAAATATTTGTTGATTTTCCCCTAGTGACCCAGAAGCTCAGAGCAGACTTTAGTGTCCAGACAAACCCACTCAGGTTATGTTGCAGTTCTCTCTCAATAACTCTTACTCTTTTCTGTTTCACAGATTTCTATGGAAATTTGGTGGAAGTAAAGGGGAATTGACTAAGGAGCATTAATATACGTATGGAGTGAATTCTGATCACGCCTTTTGAAAATCCTTAACTACCATGTTTTATGGTTCACTTGTGTTATTTATCTGACACCCCAAAATACTGAAGCACATAGTGACCTCAAAACAAGAGAGATGTGCACAGGATTGGACAGGACGGGTTCATTTGTTTATTTTTAATGCAAAAAGGAGGAGATAGGCAACATTTTTTGAGAAGAGTATTTTTCCAGGAAGGTATCACAGCTTAATCTTGCATTAGGGGAAAAGCACTAGACTAAACTGAAGCTTTGGTTTTTATCACTAGACAGTTCTGAGTTTAAACATACCCTTTCACTCCAGTCAGCCTCCATTTTCTTTACTGTAAACTGAGAAGACTACATGGGATGGTAGGAGATTAAGCAAGAGGCTGTATCTGGAAGTGCTGGCTACATGTGAAGTGTGGTATCAGTGAAGGGGATTCGGTAAGACTGGCCCCTCAGAATCCACCACAGTCAGCACTCAGATGGAATCCTGACCAAGGGATGGACATGCAGAGGCCATTGTTCTTGCCTTGAACAGCAAATGCTACTTGCTGGGTGGCCCAACAGTCCCGTGCCTCCATTTGTTTCTTGCTGCTCCAGCAAAAAGATAATCATTTAGGGAGGTTCTAACGTGGCTTGAAATGAGCACATAGGAACTACCACACCAATGAAGTCGGAGTAAGCATCTCTGGGATGCCCATGAGAAATACTATGTCTACCATAGATCCTCTCCTCCCCTCTCCTCCACAGGTGCACACAGTTGGCCTCTCCTTTAAGCTCCAGTTAAAGTACCAGCCGCTCTATGGACCCTTCCCTGAATTGTGTTTTTCTTTCCTCCAGGCCATAGGATTCTTGTCCATGTCATATTGTAGTAGCATTTGCTGCTTATTTTGTTCATCTGTTACTGAAGTTAGTTTATTGTGTACCTACTATGTGCAAGGCTCTGTGCAGATCATAATTATATATTGCCTGGAGAGGGACTCAGCTGTGAGCTGTCTGCAGCCAACGTTCAGCAGCTGAACGGGGAAATACGGTAGGTCAAGTCAGCACCCCTGCCCTCCCCAGCATCCTTCCCAATAGGCTCTGACAACTCCCTTAAGATGAATATTAGCATTGTTTATCTCTGTATGTGTTACACCCCTTGAGGCCTGGCATCACTTGTGGTACACACATTCTTCACATTGTCCAGCATGCAGAGTGGACAGCTAAGGGTCCAGCCATGAGTCACCCCACCACCTGCTAGAATGCTGGGATAACATGGTAGTGAGTAGAGCACATAATGATAAAAGTTATATATGCCCAATTTCAAAAGTTTGGAAATACAGACAATTACAAATTTACCTATAATTTCACCCTCCAGAGACACTTCTGTTGATTTTTTAGTATATTTCATTTTATCCTTCTTTTATCTCTGCCTTTATTTACCTAATTTGGAAGAGTCTGCTTGCCAAGTTTTATACCCCATTTTCCCATACTGTTACAAATTTTGAAAACATAATTTAAATATCTATATAATATTCTATCATATTGATGAACCATCCTTTATTTGCCAATTTCCTTATTAGACATTTAGGTTGTGTTCAAGTTTTTCACTATTATAAACATTACTGTAATGGGGATTTTTTATAGCTATGTGTACATGTCACCATGCTTATGTATCTGATTATTTTTCTTTGATGTATTCGAAGAATTTAAATTGCTATCCAGAGGGTATAAATGTCTAAAATTATTGCCAAATTGCTGTCAGAAAGGTTCATCCTTTCTAGTCTTGTCAGCAGAGGATGCCTGATTTGTCATTCCTACACTAAAATCAGTTGTATTTTTCAATATTTACAAATTCAGCTACAGTGTATGGAGTTCTGGTTTCACTTTTACAGATGTCTTTGATCATTAGTGAACTTAAACATTTTAATATATTCATTGTCAACTTTTTATTCCCTTTTCTCTGAATTACCTGTTTATGTTTTTAACCGCTTAAAAATGGAAGTGTTAGTATTTTTTCTATTGTGTGCTACAGAGGCACTGCTAAAGGTTTTAAAAACCATTCTAAGGCACCTGCATGCCTTTTGACGCCAGACCATCCATGGCCACCTTAGAAGAAAGATTAGTCCCAGATGGAAAAGACAGTTTCTTCAAATACCACCTTGGTTATGTTGGGTTATTGTACCATTTGTTCCTTTGATAAAGAGGGCACAAGGGAATGTGAGTACCGTTTTTCTTTTTCTTTTTTTTTTCTTTTGCAATACACTTTCCATTAAGCGGATCTTTGTGCTGAAACAGATTTGCAGGCCTGCCAAACCAGACGATGCTGCTGGCAGGAAGATGCTCATGGTCTGATGTTAACGCAAGAGTGAGAAAACCTCTTTGGTACAGTCACAGGAGGTCAGCCCAAACGTACAGTTTCCTTCCTTCCTTCCTTCCTTCCTTCCTTCCTTCCTTCCTTCCTTCCTTCCTTCCTTCCTTCCTTCCTTCCTTCCTCCCTCCCTTCCCCCTCCCTCCCTCCCTCTCTCTTTTTACTTTCTGTAATTCTAAGGTGGCAGGAATGACTTGACTCATTAGACCATACATTTTTTTCAGAAATATATTTCTGAAAATATATTTTCTGTTTTGTGTGTTTTCTCTGTTTTGTCTCTGTTTTGTATGTTTTTCCTGGGTAAGACAGATTTCTAAAAACATTGAAAGAGTAAAGCCTTTTGTGGAAGTCCATTCATAAAATGTCCAAGAAGAATTCATCACAGAAACTTCAACCACTCTTTTGAAAAAGTAGAGACTCCAACAACCCCTTTCAGATGGGTACTATTATCCTGATTTTACAGATGAAGCTTGGAAAAGTTAAGCAATTTGCTCAGGGTCAATAGCCAGCAAAGCAACAGCATCAAAACTTAGATCCAGTTTTGCTGATGCCAAAATGCATGCTCCAGTCTACACCACTCAACTAACCTAGCTGTAGCCCTAATTATGTGAGATCAGAAAGCTCTAGTTACAGTCTTTTATTTCTATTTATTTATGTGTTTTGAGATGAAGTCTCACTCTGTTGCTCAGGCTAGAGAGCAATGGCGCAATCTCTGCTCACTGCAACCTCCATCTCCTGGGTTCAAGCTATTCTCCCTGCCTCAGCCTCCTGAGTAGCTGGGATTAAAGCCACCACACCAGGCTAATTTTTGTATTTTTAGTAGAGACAGGGTTTCACTATGTTGGCCAGGCTGGTCTTGGACTCCTGACCTCAGGTGATCTGCTGCCTGCCTTGGCCTCCCAAAGTGCGGGGATTACAGGCGTGAGTCCCCACACCCGGCCTCTAGTTACAGTCTTTAACTATGTGTGATTGGAAAGCTCATAGCAGGTCCATGAGGTCGGCCCTGCAGGAGACAGGACAACACGGTGCAACATTTGCCACAGTATTAGACCAAAAGGCTCACAGAGTTCGCAAATTGCTGCATGAAAGAGAATTCTTAATGGAGGCCAGGGCAGCCATCTTCCTGGAAAAATGGCAAAGGAGAAACTGGACACGTTGGAGTAAAAAATACAAAGAAGATGGTTAATGAAGGGAATTACGGTGGTCCCTTCCTTCCTCAAAGACTTTAGGAACTCCCCGTGTGGTGGGTCAGTTTCAGTGATTGCAAAAGGCTATGGAGTTTCTAGGGCTACAGAGGAGGAAGAGTGGGTCCCAGCAAGATGGAAGTGAACTACGAGAGGCTCTACCATGGTATAGACATAGGATCTCAAGAACCAAGAGGATGAGCCTTAGGCATGGAGGGGCTTGAAAAGGAGAAAGACATGCCAGTGGGTTGCCAGGGAATGGGCACACTTTGGTTTCAGATGCCAACCCCTCTCAGGTGCATGGTGAATTGTCCCTGTTAACTGAGCGCCCTATTGTAACTGCAAACAGTGCTCTCAGGAACGGAGGCTGGGCTGAGGGGACAGCGTGCTTTCCGGTTCGGTGGAATAGATTCTTTAAGCCAGTGGCTTTCTTACTTTTTTGGATCATGACTCCCAGTAAGGAGTATCTTTTCTATTACAAACCAGTGACCCAAACACATAGAGACAGTCGCCCACTCACAGTGGTTCCATATAGGATGTTTCAACTTTAAAATGGCACAAAAGTGATATGCATTCAGCATGGTCCTTGGGTTACATCTGGATGAACCCATCATAAATTGAGGAGCACCTGTATGAGACTGAAGAATTTCATGGTATAATTTTTACCCTTACTATGCAAGATGCACTCAAGTATTTCCTATCCTCTTCTATTCATTTAAGCAAAATTACTGGCACCTCTTGCTAAATTGATCTCTCAATCCACTAATGGGTCATGGCTTACTGAGTGAAAAATCACTCTTCTGAGTTGCACCACGTATCTACAAGAGGAAGTAGTCACTCGGGCCCCTTTGAGCCACAATCAACAGCATAGAAGTTGCATATAGAATAGTTTTTCTTTTTAGGGAGAAGAGACTAAAAAGTAGACATGTTAATCCTGGTTAACCTCTGCCCCTGTAGCCTGCAAATAACTTCCCCTGTAATGGATTTGGTATTTGTCCGGGATGTGGTTCTGTAAGGCCAGGATTGGAAGCCCATTTCAAATACGTGCGGAAGTTTCTTGAATACCGCTGTAAGCTCGGTCTTGCCGAGATAGGGCGTCATCCCTCACGAGCTTCCCAGGACCCCTTGGCTGTGCACACAAAGAGAACCAGGCTTTTCTTGTTTGGGCCTTTGCTCTTTCCTGTTGGATTGAATTTGAAGAGGAACTGTTTGCCTTCGGCCACACATCCCGAATCATAATCAGGATGCTGCTGGCACAGAAAACCTGCTCCCACCCTTGCCTGAAATAACTGAACAGGGAAGTAGAGTTCCTCTCCTCTCCAACCTTAAAGAAAGAGGCTCATAATTTATTGTGTGCTGGCAATACATCAAAAGTCAGTTCAGTCACTTACAGTAAAATCAAGGAGGACAGAACAATAAATAGAGAGTGGGGTTAAAACACCTCATTAAAAAGAACAAATTGTTCGGTTGACACCTATTCTGGTGTCATATTTGTTAGCCAGAGTCCAGTGGCCTTTGGAGATGCTTCCCTGGCTGTGGGATATGAAAAAGGCATAAGGCCACCCTCTCAGCTTTTTCAGTTTTTCAATTCAGCACACACGCTCAGCTCCAAAGAAGGATCAGGGACCCCGTGACTAGGGGATATTGGTTGTCTAGGACTGTGCTGCTGCAACAAATCACTATAAATTTGGGAACCTAAAACAACAAAAATGTATTTGCTGTCAGTTCTGGACCAGAAATCTGAACCCAAGGTGTTGGCAGGACCACACCCCCTCTGAAGGCTGTGGAGGAGAAGCCTTCTGTTGGTTCCAGCTTCTGGCGGCCCCAGGCATCGTTGGCTTGTGACTGCGTCATCTCAATAGCTGCCTCCTCCTTCACAGGGCGTTTTCCTTCTCTTCGAATGTCTCTTCTCTGTGTGTCTCTTAGCAGATATTTAGCACTGGATTTAGGGCCCACCTGGATAATGCAGGCTGGTCTTCCTGGAGAGCCTTCACCTTATTATCATGTGCCCCTAAGAATGAAGACCTTTGTCATAATAACAAGCAAATTACACCCGAGAATATGAACAGTAATTCGATAGAATCTATTATCAAGACTCGTTTTACTATAACAAACAATCACAGAGAAGGGTGACGCTATGGTTGATGTTACGGTGTCTGCAATTTTCAAATGTTTTGGCAGAAATATAGAGACGCCTACGATCACAAAAGTGTGAAGAATTGTTAAGTCTAGGTAGCAGTTATACGGATGTTCATTGTTCTATTCTTTTGACTTTGTTTAATGCTTGAAATTATTCATAATTAAAAACTTGGGGGAGGGTAGGGGAAGAAAATTCTTGAAGCAAACTTTCTTGACCTATCTTTCATAGGCTCTACGGGGGCTGGGGTGGAGGGGTTTCAGGGGCCAGGAAGCTTCCAAATTTATATTAGAGCTTTTGTGGTGCCCGCGTGCAAGCGTGTGTGTGTTTCTTTCATTTTCTGGGGGAAAAGTTGATTGTAGCATTTTTCAGTACAGTGAATAAGAGCATGGAATTCAGGCAAACCTTGTTTAGGGTCTTGAGTTTGCCTCTTACTAGCACTATGACATTGACAAACCTGTTTAATGCCTTGCACCAATTTTCTCATCTGTGAAGTGGGGATAGTAAACAGTTCCCATCTCATTGGGCTATTGAAAGGAAGAAGTAAAAATATACCTTTCCCAATGGCTACATTTATCAAGGGCTTTCTGCATTTAGAGCACTGGTTAAAGAGTTTTTAGATGTGACCATCTTACTGAATTCTCGTAACTCTGTGAGCTAGGTCCTAGTATCACCATTTTGCATATAAGAGAACTGAAGCACAGAGAAGTTGAGTAACATGCCCAAGGTCATACCACGATTAAATACAAGAGCTGGGATTTGAACTGAGCAAGCCAAATCCTCTCTCTGGTATCTTTACATCCCACTTTGCACAGTGTCTTTTCCGTGGTGAGCCCGTCGGTTAATGTTTGTGTGAGACCATGTAGGAAATCCCTGGTAAACGCTTTTGCTGACTGACATCAGGAATTTCTTTTCAGGTTGTCAGTTAGAAGGGTGCTAAATGTGTTCCTGTTGTGGATGACAAAAGGTGCTTGTTTAGAAAAGAGACATATTTTATGAGGCTGATGTCCAGTCCTTTGAAATAATAGCTTTAAAGCTCACGTTTGAGCAAGCTAGTGGAAAAAGGGTTAGTCTAGTGAAGACTTCTGCTCCCGTTCCAATCAGCTGCTGAGGCTGGGCTGTAGCCAGATTGATGACTCTTCTCCCATATGCAAGAGGGCGAAGCACTAGGGTGTTACCAGGAATTGAGACCTGGACGGGCTGTAGGACTGGGCACCCAGCCGAGTCACACCCAATCGGTGGGCGCTTGCCAGCTTCGGGCCTAGGCTGTTGCCCCTGAGAGACTGGGCAGGGCCGGCAGCTCTTTGCTTGCTGATTCTCTCATCTCCCAGAGCCACAGTCTGGTGCAGACTGTGTTCACCCGTGGGAATGTTCCTCCCGCATCGGCAGGGCCTGCAGTGCCCCAGGGTGTGGCCACGTGCTCCTTTGGGCTCATACAGATGTCTGTACTCAGAGGACGCCACTGTGCCATCGTGGGTTCAGGGCTGAAGTGCAGGACAGGGGCTGCTTGCTTTGCGTCTCAACTTTTGGGGCCCTTCACTGGGCTCTTGCTGAATGCATACAGTATTTAAGGGGGGGGGCGGGGGGCATTTTAAGACTGTTAGTGTGTCAATACTCACAGAAAGAGATTAGAGACTTTGGTTCTAAAATAAACTCTCTGATCTGTTACACAAATTTGTGGAATTCACGTTTTCTCCTCTCCAGGCCTCAACTTCCCCATCTGGAAAATTAAAATAATTCCAGTCCTATCCATATCACTGGATTATGCTGAGAACTGAATGAGATGATCAGCATAAAAATGGTCAGTAAACTAAAAGACCCTACGCAGAAGCAAGCAGCCGTTTTTTTCATGCAGTTACAGGTCTTACAGCCCTGGCTCCTTCCAGCTGTTCCGCTGTGGGAAGACTCTGTCCATGGCCAGCCTTGAAGGGTGGGGGTTGGATTTGCTTCAAAGAGGTGGCTGGATTCCTGACCCGAGGTGCCCTCAGGGGTCTCGAAGCGGAAGGAGGAGCCCAGGAGCAGGTGTTAGAGGCTCAGGGACTCAGCCCCTTTGACCAGGCTGAGAGCCTCCCTCCGTTTCCAGCCTGGGTGGGTTGAGATCTCATTTTGTTAGGTGGGAACTAAATGTTTCCTGACTCGGCGCCCCTCAGTGTTCCATGGTATGCCTTGTGAACTTTCTTTCTTTGGCCGTGCTTATTAGGGGTGACGGGCACCCTTGGGAGGTGAACACTACAACTGTATACAGAACTGAAGATGGGGCAGAGGGCCTGATAAGGCTCCATCCCAGCACAGGAAGGACCAAAGTGGAGAGGAAGGAAGGAGGGAAGGGTGATACTGACCGAGTGGCAGCCACAAGGGACTCTGATATCCTCACCATGGATTTTTGCAAGGAACAAAACAAACTTTTCAGATGAATTGTTTGGTGGGGGGCAGATAAGGGGTAGCTCGGGAGTTGCTTTCCATGTGACTAAACATTGTAGCAAGGGCCTAGCACTCTTTCTGTGTGTGTGTGTATGTGTGTGTTTGTGCGTGTGTGTGTGTGCGCGCATGCATGGAGACACAGCTGGTGTCACACCAGAACAGTCTTCTGACGGCTACAGAGTGGTGGAGGGAGGGAGGCCTGGCCCAGGAGTTCTGGACTCTGTTCCAACCTGAGCATGTCCCCAGGTCACCGGCTAGGAGAGTGACAGATTGGAACTCATGTCACAGAAAGTAAAGGGACTGAGGGATGTTTAGCTTGGAACATTGGATTTCATGTACCTGGAGGGAGTCTCATGGGGAAAAGTACACTTCCCACCCCCAACTCTTCCTGCTCTTCTCCTATTCTCCAGGGAAGAGTTTGGCTCAATATGGGAGAGAGCTTTCTATAAGTCAACATACCTGAGAGTGGTGAGGCAGAAACGGGCTAACTACAGGTAGGAGCCCGTGTGGAGGGGATTCCGGGACAGGTGGGGGTGGGCCTGGATGATCTCCCTCCACATCCAGAGGCTGCCATGTCAAGGGAAGATTCTGCAAGGTCATGGTGTCATTCCTACCTGAGGTTCCTGCAGCCGCACTGCCAGAGCATCCTCCACCGTGGAAATACCCCTTAGGACGGTTGTGCTGGATCTTTTCCCGCAGCAACAAGCCTTCGAGGTGCTGTAAGGTGCCCTCTGGTTTTGCTGGGAGGGCAGGAGGGCCCACATCTGTCATTCATTTTGGTTTCTGACCAGCCCTCTTTTTCATGTTTCCGATTCCTTCCTTATCCTCAATTTGTTGCTCTTGGCACAAGAGTTTGTGTGGATTTGTTCATAACAATTACCCTCTGCCTTGAGAAACATGTGGAATGTTTTAGGGATATTTTTATAAATCTTGGGCCATATTTTTATGGCTGGAAATTAACCAGGGAACTGCAAACATACGGGGTTGCTTATTCAGCTTTACATCCTGAAGAGAGCTGCCTCCCTGCCTCCTACTTTCGTATCCTAGCTCTTTGGACCATATGCACTTCCTTGGACTGGGTCCTTCCTTCCTGACATGGACATCATGGTTACTTGCAGCTCTGAGTAAGTAACCAACACTATCGCTAAGTCTTCTGGTCTTCTTCTTACTTCCTAGATGCAGTCATTCTTGATTTTCTTTTTCTTACTTCAGTCCTTGCCTCTCTTCCCGTTTCCCATATTTCCTCCTTCTTAGAAGTCTACTCTTGGAGCTGACGGTACCTGCCCATCCCAGTGTTTACACCTTCTCCCTGACGGGCTCATGTGGATTATGGATACTGAGGGAAGTGGGCTTTAGGTCCCTTTGAAGTGTCTTAGTTCTTTTAATTTCCCGAGTTCTTTTGGGAAATGAGTTGACAGGATGATACATTCCAACAAGCATTGTTTTTCTCAAACATAATTGTAAAGCCCTGGTCCATTTCCACATTTTATGCATTTTGATCATTCTTTTGTTTTTTTTTTTTGAGATGGAGTTTTGCTCTTGTTTGCCAGGCTGGAGTACAATAGCACGATCTTGACTCACTGCAACCTCCGCCTCCTGGGTTCAAGTAATTCTCCTGCCTCAGCCTCCTGAGTAACTGGGATTACAGGTGCCCGCCATCACGCCCGGCTAATTTTTGTATTTTTAGTGGAGACAAGGTTTCACCGTGTTGGCCAGGCTAGTCTCGAACTCCTGACCTCAGGTGATCCACCCACCTCAGCCTCCCAAAGTGCTGGCATGAGCCACTGAGTCCGGCCTGATCATTCTTTTCAGACTCCAACACAAGTCATTTTTCTGGTTCCTCTTATTTTAAACTTAAAATGCTAACACCTGAGGAAAACTGTTTGAATCTTGCATGCCATCCTACAAGGTTCTGTGTATTAGTCCATGCCTCCACATTAGCAGTGACTACCTGAAAGGCACGGAGGACAAAGAAATCAATCTGACAGTTTCTTGCACTCAGGTGCTCAGAGTCAAGGAAGGTGATGTCGGCCCACCAAGGCTTGGATTTGGCTTATGTGGAGGAGGGGCAGAGGTGGTGGTGAAGTCTTCTTGGCTAAGACAGTGAAATCTCAGGGGGGTCTTAAAGTACAGGAGTTAGGCTTTGCTAGGAAGACAAGGCTGTTATGGGCCAAGGAACACTGTTGGGAAAAGCAAGGGATTATAAGAATAATGCTATGTTTAGAGATCAAAGAGCAGCTGGGGGTAAGTGGATGTAGTAGAGGGGGTGGGAGCAGAGAGAGGAGGAGTGACTGGGAAGTCGTCTCTCTCATAAGGAGCCTTGGGAGTCATGTGCAGAAGTGTGGACTTTGCTGATGAAAATCATTGATCTCTACAAACCCCTCACTTCACCATGACCTTTATGTAGGGCTTCCCTGCCCACTGACGGATTCGTCATCTCATTGTGAGATGCTCTGAAAGACCTGCATGAGTGTGTGTTTTAGAAAAATCCTTCACGCCACAACATGGAGAACAAACATAAATAGCAGTGGGCCAGTCACAAGGAAATGCACTCAGACAATTTTGCAATAATCCGGTTGAGAACTGTGTCTATGAAACCAGCTGCGTCTGTCTCATGGAGTGCCTGTCGGTACTGCCCTGCCACAGCCTGTGACGTGGGTTTCACCTGGAGCCCAGACAACCTCTGCCTTGACTCCTGGCCTTTGTGTTCACTCATCACCGCCCTTATCAGGACTCCTGTTGTTTAGAGAGGCCTTGACTGCAATTTTATCGCCCAGACGGTCTGGAGCATTCCCCTCGGGACAGACATGCCAGAGAAATGGCAGGATATATGAAGTGTGGCCTCAGGTCACTGGTGGATGAAATGCTTAGAGGGAAACAGGTTCTCTGTGTCTTAGCCTGAGTTCAGGTCAGGCTTACTATTTCTGGATGTCAAATGCAGTCCTTATTACCATCCTTGTGTGATGGGATGGCGTGGATCCCATCCCATCTGATGGGATGCTTCAGTGGGGCCAGGGACGCCTGCCTATGTTTCTGTGAACACCAAGGTTTCCTGTTCACGGCGTGGGATGACTTCGGACATGTTTCTGCTGGGTTTTTGGCTATGCCTTGGTAGGTTCCTATATTACTTCACCCAGCTGAACATCTGCTGGTGCCATCCTGAGGGATGCTAGAAGCTCCTGTGTACTCTGCAGACTTCTACCTCCGAGAGACCAAGACCTGACCTGTCATCCCAGACCTTCCCTGTGGACTTTGCCTCCAAAGGTTTAAAGCAGTTTTTGCCTGTATGTCCTAGACGTTCAGCAGAAAAAGATCTCCTTGTGTCCAGCACCTCTGGGGAAATCGGAGGCTCCACAATGCTCAGCAGTTTAACTTACTTCAGGTCTTCTCAGCATCTTTAATTCATGATATATATTAGGAATCTACAAGAAGGGGTAAGAGTGGAATAGTCCATTTCCCACACCCATTTGACCATGGAACTTCCTCCACTTCTGGCCTTGGCAGAGGTTCCTCCCCTGGGGAAGAGGAAGCACAGCTAAGGGCCCAGCCTGGTCTGGAGGAGATGCTGAGGGCAGCCAAGCTTGGTCTCCTAGACTTTGGGGGTAGGCGGGTGGTTCAGGATGAGAGTCAGCAATGTCTGGACTTGCCTAGGGCAGTCTGAGCTCACACAGGTTGCGCCAGTATAATTATAATCAACTCCCTCTTTTTTCTCCCCAAAGGGTCCTGGTTTGGAGCATCCATTCTATGATCCTGGCCATAGTCACCGCAGACCTCGGGTCCCGCCACTTGGCATTTTGAAGCCCAGAAGGCAGCTCATTGTTAGACTCTGCCCCTGCCCATAACATAGTCTGATGTCACCCTTTGACTCACCACTTGCTCTCTGACAACCTCTGATATTTGCCACTGGGTCCCAGATTCTTTCCCCTTTATTCAGCCACCATATTCAGCCTGGCAAAATGCCTCACCTTTTCAAAAATAATTCTGCAAGGCGTTGCCCCTAAGACCCGCAAACCTTTTGCAGTAGGTATCTCTTCACAACGTCTCAGTCACAGCTTTTCTGGGCCTCCGCAGTGCGTGAACTTTTGGAGGCCTGTTGCTGAGTTGTTTGTCTGTGTCATTCTTTCTCCTTGTTCTCTCGTCTCTTTTTATTCCTGCTACTGAAACAGCCACCTTCTGCTGTCAGATGCTCCGAAGGAATTCGTGTTGTAAAATATCAGGAAACCATCCTCATGAGAGAAATAAAAGAGGAAAAAGGCCAGCTGGGCATGGTGGCTCACACCTGTAATCCCAGCACGTTGGGAGGCCGAGGCAGGTGGATCACCTGAGGTCAGGAGTTCGAGACCAGCCTGACCAACATGGTGAAACCCTGTCTCTACTAAAAACACAAAAATTAACTGGACATGGTGGCGGGCGCCTATAATCCCAGCTACTTGGGAGGCACAGGCAGGAGAATTGCTTGAACCCAGGAGGCAGAGGTTGCAGTGAGCCGAGA